>NW_022439463.1:0-8339 GCF_009761245.1 Sapajus apella
GCCTGGCCTGATTTTGGACTTATTTTGACCTCCAGACTGTAAAATATTAAGTTGGTATTGTTTGAAGCCACTAAGCTTGGTAATTTGTTACAGCAGCAATATTGGTAACCAATGTAGGTAACCAATGCACAGGCTGTACAATTGTGGATTTTACTATATTCACAGAGTTGTACAACTCACAGCACAATCAATTTTGGAACATTTAATGAATCTCCTTTCCCCCCTCAAAAAAAACTCCATTCATGACACTCACTCTTCTTTTCCACTGGTTGTCAGCCATGTGGCCTTGGGTAAGATCCCTAACCTGTGTGAATGAGCCTCAGTTTCCTCATCTGTAAATGAGATACTATTCAATTCCCAAGGACACTGAAGAATCCCATGAGACCATATGGGTAATCCCTCAGCACAGTGCCTGCTGTCAGCATTCAGTAGAGGATTGTTTTATTACTTTTATTAATACCAGTGAGGAGACTGTTGCAGAAGTCCAAGGGGGAGATGAAAGAGAGGCTGAACTAGGCCCGTGGTTGAGGGATGAGGGCATCTGTTTTCTCAGTGGCTCAAAGCCTGTGATCCTCCTTTGGAGAACAGGTTGCTTCCTTCCAGGGCGGGAACTTGCTGAAAACCTGCCTGCTGGTGCCTGTGCAGCCTCTAGAGGGCAGTGAAGCCAAGGCTGTGGATGGAACACTGCGTGTGTGTTCAGCCTTTATTCCTTGTTCTGAAGCTTAATTGTGTGTTTGCATTGGACTGTTTCCTTTCTCCTTGCTCTGTGTGGATGATGACATTTTTTAAAAAAAAGATACAGGGTCTAGCTCTGTTGCCCAGGTTGGAGTGTAGTGGTACAATCATAGCTTGCCTTGATCTCGTGGGCTCAAGTGGTCCTCCTGCTTCGGCCTCCTAAAGTGTTGTGGTTACAGGCATGAGCCACTGCACCTGACCAGTTGAAATTTTTTTTTTTAAACCACCTTACAGAGCAGGGTAACCTCTGAGTTCCTGTTCCATCTTGAGGCCTGGGATTAGGTATGGCTAAAACCACCCAGTTTCAGATAGCTATGTTCATTTCTCCAGAGCACAAGTGGCTGCAGAACATGGGGACCTGCTCCCTACAGCTCAGCAAAGCCTAGAATGAACCACAATTGCTCTCCTGCCAGTTCAGAACTTGGGGCCTGTTCCATCTTGCATCCCTCCTCTGCTCCACAGGGAGTATCAGTTCTGCCCAAATCACGTGGGTTGTGGTGGGTGGGGGTGTGTGCTGAGTGTGATTCCCTGAAGAAAATTCAGATGCTGTCACCAGGCAAAACCCACAGATGTCCACAACAGCTACCACCATGGAGCAGAATAATTCACCCAATAAGCACCTGGCTTGGGACTCCAGTTTCCAGGGATGGAATCTCAGCTCCACCATTTATAAGTTGTGTGACCGTGGCTGTGTTACTTCACCAGTCAGCCTGAGTCTCAGTGTCCTGTCTGCAAAATGAGAGTGATGGCCCACATTGCCTGCTTGAATCAACGTGAAAGCACCTTGCAAAGGGACTAAGCAGGCTCAGGCAGGCAGTGCTGCAGTTTAGTGCGGCATGAACGATGATGACTCTGCTGTGACCAGTTCCAGGGCAGCTGTCTGCAGAGAGTAGCCGGGCATAGCAGAAAGAGCCAGGCTGTCATGGATTCAAAGCCTGAACCTCCTACTTATGAGCTGCACATTCCTTCATGACGATCACCTTTCCTGCCTCTCAGGGTTGTTGGAAGTGTCAAGGGGACATGAAGACAGCCTGGCACGTGTCGGTCTGTGAGTGGTGATAGCTGTGTTCATAGTACGATCGGTACTCCACAGTGTGTCAGGAGTCTAGGTGCGAATCCAACAGGACAGACCCCATGCTCTGCAAACAGAAGCCCATCTTTCTGGTTAAAGGGTGCATTTGGCAAGCAGCCAAGGGCCCTGGGAAGGCTTTGTGCAGCCCGGCCTTCCCTCCTTCCATTCACCGTAGGGTGGGTGCAGCCTCATGGAGGTTCACGTCTCACTATTAATTACCCCCCAGGCTCTATTATCAGCCTGTCTCTCATTCCCACCACAAGGCTGTCAGCAGACAGTTGGAACAGATTCTCATCTGGAGTGTGTTTGCTCTTCTCCCCCATCGCTGGCAGAGATCTGGGATCAGCTCTGCATTAGGACAAGTTGTAAGTAAACACACATTTGCTCAAATGTGGCTCTCCTCCCATGCTGTAGTCTTATCTTGGATTTGGGCAGCTTCAAATCAGGGAGCCAGAGTGTTTGGAAAGGACCTTATAAGTCATTTAATTCAGCCTACCCATTTCACAGAAGAGTAAGTGGAAAATCTGGCGTCAAGTTGCTGATGTTTGTATGAACAACTGAGGATACAGATAGAGCTGGAAGTCGGGTCTCCTGACTGTTAGTCCAAAACTTTTCCCACAAAAACCTGGTGCTTCGACCATTTAGTCACTCCAGTAACACCTAGTGAACGTTTACTAGTGTATTCCAGGCCCTATTCTAGGTACTATGAAAACAGAGTTGAATAAGAAAGAATCTCTGCCCTTGAAATGCCTAGGAACTTTCCACTCACCCATCCATCCATTTGTACTTTCATGTTTCTGTCCATGCAGTCATTGATCTGTTGTTTATCTTTTCATTTATCTGTTCATCTCACTACCCGTCCATCCCCCCATTCATCCATTATCTATTAATTTTTCCATCTGTCTCCTCTCTCTGTCCGTCCATGAATACATCTGTTTATCTCTTTATCCATTCATCCAGCCATCCATGTGTCTATAAGGCCCCAAGTCCTAGGCTGTGCTGGGGTGGAGATAAGTCTGAAACAATCTTTGCTGTTCAGGCTTTCACATCGAGTGGGGACAGATGCAGAAACCTGCATCGAAGGATGTATAAAAGGGTCTGGTATATAAGAAAGGTCTTGCAATTCCGTCTCTTATTTCTGTGAAGGCTTCATTCTAAGGTTTAAAGTAGTGCTGCATCTGGGTAGGAGTTTCCCAGTGGGGAAGATGGGGAAGAACCTTCTAGGCTAAGGGAACAACGGGGGCAAAGGTGTGAGGGTGTCTGGTGGGTGTAGGAGGAAGAGGAGTTTCATGCCATTTGGTGACTCCTTCAAGTAGCAAACTGGGCAGTTCTAGTCAAGAGGGTTTGTCAAAGCCTATTTGGAAAGGACCTTGAATCCCAGAGCCAGAATGCCACCCTGTGGGCGTTTGGGAGCCACTGCATGATTTTCAGCAGGAAGTGACGTAGGTAGGTGAGCATTTCAGAGAGACCACTTCAGGCAGTAGGACTAGAGGAAGAGGGGCTGTAGGTGTGAGGAGTGTTTAGAGCCTGTTCTGACAGCCTTAGGAGGGTTGACATCCTGTCTGAATCAAGGTGTCCATAGTAGAGATGGGGCCTGCAGGGTGGGGTTTGAGGGACATGTGGAGAAATTTAGTAGAATTTGAATGGTGATGTCAGAGATGTCTGACAGGGGGTGCGGGGGGGATGGAAGGAGGGGGTATAGATGACAATGCCATTTGCTTAAAGACTAGAGGAGAAAGAGGGTTGTGGCGAATGCTGGAACAGAATGCATTCAGTTTTAGACGAGCTGCATCCGAGGTGTCTGTGGGATAGCTGGGGAGACATTTAGGACACAGTTAATTATAGGATCTGGAGCTTGTGAGAGTTGGGGCTGGGGGGAGCCGGTGAGACATCTGGAGTGTGGAGAGTGCCAACTGCGCACAGAGCAGAGCAGCAGAC
Source organism: Sapajus apella (assembly GCF_009761245.1). Taxonomy (NCBI): domain Eukaryota; kingdom Metazoa; phylum Chordata; class Mammalia; order Primates; family Cebidae; genus Sapajus; species Sapajus apella. Next base: position 3,746 of record NW_022439463.1, read on the forward strand.
ACAAAGCTGGAGTGGAGGCCTGGCATGGACCTTCTTACTAGAGGCATGCACCTTCAGGACTGCAGCAGGCTGTCCCAGAGAGGGAGGAGAGCGAGGAGTGTGTGAATTTCTATGGTTACATACACTGTTGACATGAGGGGGATCTAGAGGAAGGGTATTTGGAAATGATGTGTGTTGTCTTTGCAACACTTCTGTAACTGTAAGATTATTTCAAAATAAAAGTTAAAAAAAAAGACCGGAAGTAGATTGTACTGGGCGCAGCAGTGCCTCGTTTATTCACTGTGTTATGTTTTTGTTTAATGTTTTTGTTTTGATGTACATATTGACATACAATAAACTACACATATTTAAAGTGTATAATAAGCATATGATAGTTTGATAAGTTTTGACATACGTATTCTCGTATGAAACTCATCACTTCAGTCAGGGTAGTGAATATACCTGCTACCCACAGACAGTTCCTCATGTCTCTTGTCATTCCTCTCCATGCCTGCACCTCTCTCCACAATAGACAACTGCTGATCTGCTTTGTGTCACTCACTGTACGCTACTTTGTTTAGAGTTTCATATAAATGGAATCATATAGCATGTACTCTTTTTAAAATTATTACTTAAAAAATTGGGGTAAAATATGTATTTAGTTTACCATCTTTACCATCTTTAAGCATCTACTCAGTGGTAATAAATACATTTATAAGGCCTGGTGCAGTGGCTCGCACCTGTAATTCCAGCACTTTGGGAGGCTGAGGCAGGTGGATCACCTGAGATAAGGAGTTTGAGACTGGCCTGGCCAATATGGTGAAACTTGTCTCTACTAAAAATACAAAAATGAGCCAGGTGTGGCGGCATGTGCCTGTAGTCCCAACTACTCAGGAGGCTGAGGCAGGAGAATTGCTTAAACCCAGCAAGCAGAGGTTGCAGTGAGCTGAGATCGTGCCACTGCACTTCAGCCTAGATAACAGACTGAGACTGTTTCAAAAAAACAACAAAAAAAGGAAATAAATACATTTATATATATATTCTTCTCCTCTCATCACCTTTCTTCCTTCCCTTTCCTGGCCTCTGGCAATGACCAATCTACTCTCTATCTTCATGAGATCCACTTTTTTAGCTCCCACATATAAGTGAGAACATACAATATTTATCTGTCTGTGCTTGGCTTATTTCACTTAATATAATGACCTCTCATTTATGTTTCTGCAAATGATAGGATTTCATTCTTTTTTATGGCTGAATAATACTCCATAGTGTGTTTTTGGTGGAATCTTTAAATTTTTTCTAGGTACAAGATTATGTCCTCTGCAAACAAGGCTAATTTGACGTCTTCCTTTCAGATTTAAATGCCGTTTACTTCTTTTCTTGCCTAATTGCTCTGGCCCAACATGTACTCTTTTGTCTTGCGTCATTCAATCAGCATAATTATTTTGAAATTCATCCATGTTGTTTGCAAAAATAGTTCATTCCTTTTCATTGCTGCAAAGTATTCCATCGAATGGATATATCATAATTTGTTTATCCATTTTAGCAGTTGATGGCCATTTTCTTCCAATTTTGGACTGTTATAAACAAAGCTTCTATGAACATTTGTGTACAAGTCTTTGTATGGATATATATTTCCTTTTCTCCTGGGGAAACACCAATGAGTGTGATGGCGACCTCATACGGTAAGTGTAGGTTTAACTTTACCATCATGAGAGTGCCATTTCCTCCACACCTTCACCAACAATTGCTATAGCCAATCTTTTTATTGAAGTCATTCTTATGGAGACGTAATGGTATCTAACTGTGGTTTTAATTTGCATTTAATTAATTTACATTGTAGAGCATCTCTTCATGTGCTTATTTGCCATCTGTATGTCTTCTTTGGTGAAATGTCAATTAAAATATCTTGACCATGTTTTAAAATTAGCTTGTTGAGTTTCGGGAGTTCTTTGTTTATTCTGAATATAAATGCTTAATGAAATATATTCTTCACAAATATTTTCTCCTTGTCTGTGGCTTGTCATTTTATTTTTTAAAAGTGTCTTTCAAAGTGCAGAAGCATTTAATTTTGATGAAGTCCAACTTATTGAGATACAGAATGTACAAGGAACTCATGTACAAGAACATTGAATGTATAAGAACTTTATTATTTTATGGATCATGCTTTTGGTGTCAGATATGAAAATCTTTGATATGATATTCAAGGTCAAATATTTTTTCTATGTTTTCTTCTAGAAGTTTTGTAGTTTTTGACTTTATATTTAGATCTACAGTCCATTTTTTTTAAATACATGATTACAAGTATGTATCCAAGTTTGTCTTTGTGCATATGGATATCCAGTTGTCTTAACACCATTTGTTGAGAAGGCTGTCTTTTTTGTCTACTGCATTTTATTTGCAATTTTGTCAAAATTCAAACATGTATGGGTTTATTTTTTGACCCTTTCTTCTACTTCACTGATCTGTGTGACATTTTGATGTCGACACCACACTGTCTTGATTAATGTAGCTTCATAATTCTTGAAATCTGGTGGTCCTGTTTAACTTTGTTCTTCCTTTTCAGAGGTGTGTGTGTGTGTGTGTGTGTGTGTGTGTGTATGCACATGTGTTGTGTACATGTGTGTGAATTCTAGCTTCTTTGCATCTCCCTATGAACTTTATAATTAGCTTGCCAATTTGTACAGAAAAGCTTCCTGATAATCCAGCTGGGGTTGTGTTGAATATATGCAACAATCTGGGGAGAATTGATATGTTAATAATAATTCCTGATCTTTTAAAAATTGATATATAATATTTGTACATATTTATGGGGTTCATGTAGTATTTTTGATAGGAACAGGAGGCAGAGAAATTCCAGGCAGAAAAGGGCAGGGTCCTGGCAAGGGCTCCACCCTTAAGCCTAGAATCATGGCCTAAAGTGAGAACTTTACATCCTCGTTTTCCTGCTTGAATGTTGCCTTTTCAAAAACCACCCCCAGCCCACTCTGCACCCCCATCCTCTAGCCATAAAAACCCCAGGCTTCACTGGCAGAGAGCAGAGAAAGGGAGAAGAGAAGAAGCAGCTGAACGTCAGAGATAACCAGTTTGACTTCAGAGGCATGGCTTGATGGTGGGACTTTGGAGAAAAATACCTTCCTCCTCCATCCCGTTTCCAGCTCCCCTTCTATCTGAGAGCCATTTTCATTGGCAATAAAATCTGCCATATTCACCATTCTTCAATTCATGCAACCTGATTGTTCTGGATGCTGAACAAGAGCTCAGGTGGCCATGGATGTGGACACTAAAGGTCGTCCTTTAGTGTCTGACTCTCTGCCCTCACCAGTAGAGAGCAACCACCTCAAGTGAAAAAGCATTTAAATGTTAAACTGAACTGTTTAACACTTAAGCTCTCCATGGATGGCAAAGCTAAAAGAGCACACTGTAACATGTACCCTTTGGGGCTTCGGGGATCATGAGTACTCCCTGCTTGGCACTGTCTTGGGCCTGCATGGAGTTTTCCTCCTGCTGGTACCCAGAAGCACTCGCCTTGGCTCCTGAACCTGCTCACCTGTGTGCACCCCTTCCCATGAGGGGTTGAGAGCTGCAAGCTGAGCAAGTGAGGCACCCTTATCATGAGACCTGCAAAGGGATCAGGGAAAATTTCCTGTTTCATTTTGTTATATGCATAGACTGTTTAATGATCAAATGAGGGTATGTGGGATATCCATCCCCTTAAGTATTTATCATTTCTGTGTTTGGGGAATATTTCAAGTCCTCTCTTCAAGCTATTTTGAAATATAAAAGACATTGTTAACTGTAGTCACCCTACTTTGCTATCAAACATTAGAACTTATTCCTTCTATAAAGCTGTATGTTTGTACCCATTAACCAATCTCTCTTTATCCCCCCTGTGCCACATATACCCTTCCTAGTCTCTACTATCTATCATTCTATTTTCTGCTTCCATGAGATTAACTTTTTTAGCTCTTAAATTTGAGTGAGAACATGTGACATTCATCTCTCTGTGCCTGGCTTATTTCCCTTAACATAATGACCTTCAGTTCTACCCATGTTGCAGCAAATGGTAGGATTTCATTTTTGTAATGACTAAATAGTATTCCATTGTGTATATATACCACATTTTCTTTATTCATTTGTCCACTGATGGATACTTAGGTTGATTCTATATCTTTGCTATTGTAAATAGTGCTTCAATAAGCATGGAGTGCAGGTATCCTTTTGATATACTGATTTATTTTCCTTTGGATAAGTACCCAGTAGTGAGATTGCTAGACTGTATGGCATTTCCGTTTTTAGTTTTCTGAGAAATCCCCATACACTTTTCCATAGTGTCTGGTCTACTTTATGTACCCACCAGCAGTGTATAAGAGTTCCCTTTTCTCTACATCCTCACCATCATCTGTTACTTTTTGTTATTTAATCGCCATTCTAACTGGGGTAAGAGAATAATTCATTGTGGTTTTGGTTTGCATTTCCCTAATGATCAGTGATGTTGAGTGTTTTAAAATATATCTGTTGACCATTTGTATGTCTTCTTTTGAGAAATGTCTATTCATGTCCTTTGTCCATTTGTTAATGGGATTTATTATTATTTTTTTTTACTGTTGAGTTG
>NW_022439463.1:8349-9433 GCF_009761245.1 Sapajus apella
TGTATATTAGGCTGTTTGAAGTTGTTCCATGGTTTACTGGGGTTCCTTTTATTTTTTTAAACTATTTTTCCTTTGTGCGATTTATTTTGGATAGTTTCTATTGCTATGTCTTTAAGTTCACTAATATTTTCTCCAGCAATGACTAATCTGCTGTTAATCTCATCAAGTATATTTTTCATTTCAAACATTGTAGTTTTCATCTCTAGAAATTCAACTTGGGTCTATAAAAATATACTTTCCATGTGTCTAGTTAACTTTTTAAAAATATAGAATATTTTCAAAATATTATAATAATACAATATGCTAAAATATAGTAACTTAATGCCCTTCTTTGCTCGTTCTGATATTCATGTTAGTTCTAGATTGGTTATGACTGATTTTTTGCCTCACTATGGGCTATGTTTTCCTGCTCTTTTTTATGCCTATTAGTCTCTTATTGGATATCATGCATTATGAATTTTACCTTGTTGGTTGCTAGCTATTTCAGTATTCCTAAAAATGTTCTTGAGCTTTGTTTTAAGAAGCAGTGAAATTATTTGACAACAGTTTATTTTTTGTGTCTTGCTTTGAAGATGAGCTGTACAAGACCACAGCTGTATATGGTGTTAGGCTAGTTATCCCTCACCATGAAGGCAAACCTCTGACTACTCTACTGAATGCCCTGTGGAGCTTGAGGCTTTACAATCTGGCTGGGAGGAACAGGCACTATTACTGGCCCTCAGAACCTGAAGCTGTTACCTCAAATGCCCTTGAATGCATTTTTCCCTGGCCTTGGATAATGCATGTACTGCTCAGTGCTTTGCTAAATACTCTGGGGGGACTCATCAGATAGCTCCAGAGTTCTCTGTGTAGCTGTATACTCTTTGGAATCTGCCCTGCACACTGCAGACACCTTAGTATCTACAAAGTTCTGTCTCCCAACTCAAATTTGGCAGGCCTCTGCCTTGCCTCCCTCTCCCTCCCTGCCCTACAGCCTGGACTCTCCAGGCAGTGAGACAGGGAAGCTGTAGGCTCACTTTGTTTGTTTTCTGTCTCACAGGGATTATTATCTTTTGTTGCCTGATGTCCATTGGCCTGAAAACGG
>NW_022439464.1:0-9428 GCF_009761245.1 Sapajus apella
TAAATATTTAACTCCCTGCTCTTTATGATTGGTTAGTAATTTCCTTTATAAAATATCACTTCAACAATAAAAAGCACAAATAAAGATGAACTCCTGGGCATGGGGATGGTGAGGCCATTTCCAAATGCAAGGAAGTGACTTTGACATCTCCCAGCTGGTGCCTCGGGCAGCCCAGGTACAGACGGTGGGTAATTGCCAGAGCTGTTGCTTTGGGTAATTTCCCTAGTCAAAGGCTTAATCATTTTACAGCATCTAACCATGTGTTATTGGGTAACTTAACCCATGGCTCTTGACTGGGCTAGGTTTGAGGCTGGTGTTTTCTCAGCAGAACCAGTTAAAATAAAACCTGGATGTCACACCCCAGTCTGGCCTGTTTTGGAAAATGCTGTTTAAACCACAAGCGTAATATACCTGTGGTGTTTTCTAACACCATTTGGTTGGCCAGTCTTAGTTGCCTCAGTGGAACCCTGAATATCTTGTACTTCTCTCGCTGGTAACAGGATCTCTAAATGACCTCACCTAAGTCATAAGTGTCTCTGCTAAAGGAGAGCTCAGAACTCCATTGGGCGGTGTTTAGAACAGTGGGCGGATAGGGCCTTGTGTTATTTTCCCTTTCTTGTGGGGTTATCCCTCGATTAATTACCTGTCTTTTGAAGAGAGAGTGTTCTTATAATGGGGTGAACAGGAGGGCCCTAGTGGGCACCACGGGGTGAGGAGCATGGGGCATTGCAGTGGAGCCAGACGACACCTGCAGCCAGCCCTACTGGCTCTCTGGACAGGCCAGCCCTGGAGGGGTTCCCATCTTCTTTTCAGTGGGGAATGCTCATGGCTTCTGGGAGTTACCAAGCTGGGAACTGCTTCTAAATGTCGAGTTGGAGGCGGGATGCCCATGGCATGATCTGTGTCTGGGCTTCCTTGGCAACTGCCTCTTGTCTTGTTTCCTGCTTCCAGGCAATGCCTTTTGGATTAGGCAGAACTTTCCCCTTCATGTCTTAGCGGCAAAGAGAGGACGGAGAAGGAGCATCTTGCTGCTATCTTATTTGAAATATCAGATAAGTTCAGGGTTCAATAAAGGTGAGAACTTCCTGAGCTTGTTTGAAGGAACTGCTGTTAGTCTATGATCTGCGTCTTTCTACTGCTATTTTGTGGATTTGTGGATCAGTGTCCCTGGGCCAGAAGGGTTTTGTTATCATCTTGAAGCAGTCCACATTCAAACAAATCCCTTTTGGCTCACAGAAGGGAGATTTTTTTATTTAAGCTGTTATTATGAGTGAGGCCCAGGTAAGGGCAGTGCCCTGCCATTGCTGCAGGTGTCTGGGTTTTGCAGAGGGCCTGAAGGAGTGGCTTCAGACATGACAATCCTGTTCACTGTGTGGGAGACCCCGTGGGCAAGGCGATGGGTTTTATAGGGATGAGGCCACTCCAGGAAGAGGAAGGAGAGATCACTAGGAGAGGCCAGTTATTTGGGGCCAATCCCACCCGCCGGTGATCTGGCCCCCTGCCTTGTGTCTCTCTCTGCCTTCTGGCTGCCTGTGTCCTAACTCCACGTCCTGTTTGCCACCTTCCCCTTACCAGAAATCTCAATACCTACAGCTCAGCCTGGCCCTGGTTCCAGGCAGGTGTCTTGCTGGGTAGGTCTGTGGCAGATGCTGAGGACACTGGATGGCTCTCTGGGCACAATTCAGACAGTCTCTGTTCTCAGCGGAAGTGGCACAGCCCTTCCCTGCACCATGTGACCATTTGAAAACAGGGCTGCACTTGACAATTCCAAAAAAACTAAGATAGACTGTGCCTTTACCTGTCGTTTCTGTGAAAGGACCTGGGGAGAAGAGAGGGAAAAAATGAAGTGATAGTTTCAGAGCTATATATAGGTCTCACTTAATGGAGTGAGTGTTGGGGCCAGGTTTATACTGGGAAGGGAACTATCTTGGTAGATAAGAAGTGAACATTCTTGCTGGTGTGACCAAAGGCTGGAATCTGTCTGTTGACAGTAGAGAAGGCAAGTGAAGGGTCATGTGTAGAGCGTCCTCAGACCTGGGCCTGGGACCTGTGGAGCTTCCATGCAGATCCAGTGGTCACAGATAGCCCTACCATCCTTTCCCCGCTCAATCCCTCTCTGTCTCTCTCTCTCCCCAGGAAGGTTCTTTATATACATGTCTGTGGGTGCAAATACACACGCAGCTCTGCATCCATCTTCTTTCCCTCCTTGCCATTCCCAAAGCCCCACAATATTGTGTTCTTCTTGGAGACCAGTTTGATTTAGCACCCCGTGAGGCCTGGGGTTCAACTCAGGACAGATGTCAGGGAGGCAGGGAGTGGGACAGGAGCCTCTTTGTCTGGGCCAATCAGAGCTGCAGCAGAACCTCAGTGACTCTCCCAACGAGAGGCTGGGACAGACTCATCTCCTGAGGCCGTGTCGCCAGGCAAGGAAGACGGGCTTCCCTGTGGCACGTGTGTTTTCCCTCGTTACTGTGTGGTTAGCCAGCTGGGATATAAATACTGTCCAGCTGCTCATTGGTTCATGTTTCACCTTGCATGAGAATGTGCTGTTCCCAGGGAGCTGTGTGTCATAGCCGCGGTCTCCTAGAGGGCTTGTGCATGTGCCTCCTGGAGCCGCAGCTGGCCCTCACCCCCCCATGCAGCCTCCGTGGGGCCTTTCGTGCAGAGCCTTGCCCTTGTGTGTGCCCTCCTACTCCATCTGCACCCTGTCATCAGTTGCTGGCACCACATCAGCAGGGTTTACCGTGGCCTTTCTTGGGCTCATCTGGGAGCAGTGGTAGGAGTGCTGGACCTAGGGGTCTTTCCCACAACCCAGCCTGTGTAAGAGGCTGGAGGAAACCCCAAGTGCAGGCAGAGGAGCCTGTCACAGAAGCCCCTGGGGACAGCGGCCACTGGCCGTGTGGGCCGACTGAGGAGCAAGATCAGCTGGAGCCTGCCAGGGGATGGTGGGTATGACTGGGAGGAAGGGGTCACAGCAGGGAAGGTTGTGTCCCTCTCCTAATATGCAGGGCCAGGCCTTGAAGTTCATTTCTTCAGTTCAGGTAAAGGCAATACGATTGATTTCTAGACCTATAGACCTACGCGAAGTATCTCAACCAAAGAGATGTTCGTCTCCAACAGAAGCACAGCTCCAACTATTTTATTTCTCCCTTTGGTTTTTGGAATCATTAAAGATAAAATTATTCCCAGCCATCACAATTGGCATGCTGACATGAAATACTGCATGAGAAATAGTAACAAGGGTCTTTATACTGTTGTTTATTTCATTACTCAAAATGAAAATGACAATCTAGGGCTGGGCATGGTGGCTCACACTTGTAATCCCAGCACTTTGGGAGGCCAAGTTGGGCAGATCACAAGATCAGGAGTTTGAGACAAGCCTGACCAACAAGGTGAAATCGGGTCTCTACTAAAAATACAAAAATTAGCTGGGTGAGGCAGCACACACCTGTAATCCCAGCTACTCAGGAGGCTGAGGCAGGAGAATTGCTTGAACCTGAGAGGCAGAGGTTGCAGTGAGCCGAGATTGTGCCACTGCACTCAAGCCTGGGTAACAGAGTGAGACTCCATCTCAAAAAAAGAAAAAGAAAATGACAATCAAGGTGAAGAGATGGATTTGATTTGTCTCAAATGTTATCCTGACCTGGGTCGAGAAGATAAGGAAACATCTAGGTGTAGATTTTCAGGTCTCACAGGGGACTAATTTCTTCATCTGCAGAGGAGGAAATAAACAGGATCTGCGTAGCTCTTGGATGACCGGCTCCATACACGGATGCTGGAGGCGAAGGGAGCTCTCTAGGGAAAGTCCGACAGCTGTGCTTGTTTGCTTTCTATACTCTCCCTGTCATTATGAATATGGAAGTGCTTTTCAAAGCTCTGTTCTACTTCCTAAAATACCTTATAATGAATTTCCTTTTGGGAGGAAGGGAGGCCTGTGGTGTCTGCCTGCCCTGAGATTAGAACCAACCTGGGAAGGCGTTGAGGAAGCCCAGGGAGGAAAGATACTGTGGCCTGCAAGCATGGTGGCTCACACCCATAGTCCCGGTACTTTGGGAGGCCATGTTGGGGGCACTACTTGAGCCCAGGAGTTCAGTACCAGCTGGGATAACATAGCAAGACCCTGTCTGGACACATAATAAAAATTTGCCAGGTGTGGTGGTGCTAGGCAGGAGGATTGAGGAGGCTGAGGCAGGAGGACTGTTTGAGCCCAAAGGTTCAAGGCTGCAATGAGCTATAATTGTACCACTGCACTCCAGCCCAGGTGACAGAATGAGACACCAACAGAAAGAAAGAAAAGGGAGGAAGAAAGGAGAGGAGAGAAAGAGAGAAGGAAGGAAAGAAGGAAGCAAGGAAAGAAGGAAGCAAGGAAGGAAGAAAAGAAGGAAGGAAGAAAGGAAGGAAGGAAGGAAGGAAAGAAGGAAGGAAGGAAGGAAGGAAGGAAGGAAGGAAGGAAGAAAAGAAGGAAGGAAAGAACGTTGGCCATGAAGCCTTTATCTATATAGCAAGGGTAACAGATAGCCCAGGTGTAGAGAGTGCAGACAAATATCTAGATTTTTCCACATTGGCCTATCTTTTTAAATCGAAACTAACTCTGCAGACTTGCCCTTCATTAGAATCAATCTGAATCCCCAAACACCTGCCTCATGTTAAATCTCTACCATTGGTTCATGGGCTATTAAAAGAAAATTGGATAATATCCATGGCAGCTCTCTTATATAGGTAACGTGAAGTAAAATTTTTTTCAAGTACAGCTGTGACAAAACTGAAGAATAGTATCCATGGATAGAATGAGTGAGAAGGACAGGGGTTTGAGTCCCAACTATGCCACATTACCAACTGTGTGACTGGAGGGAAGTTACTTAGACTCCCTGTTCTTTGGTTTTCTCATTTGTAAGATGTGTATTGGGGGAACAGGTAACAGAAGGGATGTTGTAAGAATGTAACTGAGATGGGCTGGGCGTGGTGGCTCAGGCCTGTAATTCCAGCACTTTGGGAGGCCAAGTTTGAGACCAGCCTGGCTAACATGATGAGATTCCATCTCTACTAAAAACACAAAAGTTAGCCAGGAGTGGTGGTGTGCGCCTGTAATCCCAGCTACTCAGAAAGCTGAGGCATGAGAATAGCTTGAACCTGGGATGTGGGAGTTGCAGTGAGCTGAGGTCGTGCCACTGCACTCCAGCCTAGGTGACAGAGTGAGACTCCATCTCAAAAAACAAACAAAAAAGAATTAACTGAGATGATCCATGCAGTAAAGCATTCAGCATATGTGTCTGGTGGATAGGGTGCACTCAGTGGATGTTAGCTATTATTATATTTGAGACAGAATAGTATAGATTGACAAGTGTCGGCTTCAGCTCTTGCTGTGTGACTGTGGGCAAATAATTCCCTGAGTCTCAGCTACTTCATCTGTAAGATGGGGATATTAGTTGCACCTGCATGAAAGAGTGGCTATGAGAGCTATGCATGGCAGGTCTTGGGGAAAGTAGCTCAATGAAATCTAAGCACTATAAGATTTATTACTTCCGTGTTTCATCCAGCATTGAGTGAGGAACTGCTCATGCGGACATCTCACGAGCTCCTCAGTTTGCCTCCTGTTGTTTTCTCTGATGTCAGTGTTGTCACAGACTTTCTTGGAAGAGTTGTTTTGGGCACGTGTCTTGAGGTCCTTCCTGTGGTAACTTTAGTGGGTGACAGAGGAGAGGCAGCCTGTGAAGCTCCCTAAGAGCATGGCTGGGGTGGAGACGAGTGAAGCGTGACAGCCTCAGATTCTGTGACTTTGAAGGGCACCTGGTGCTGAGTTGTTTGGAGAGATGATTTTTTACTGCAGAATGATGACCCTGGACTACCTCAGCAGGTCTGAGGGGCTCTGGACAAAATAAGAGACAATGTGGTCCAAATCTGCATGGTCACCGGAAAAATTAGTGTCCACATTCTTCTTACAGTGCATCCAACATAGGGACAGAGTGACAAAGTGTAGGCTTATTTGGGTGAGAGGAAGGTGGAAAAACCATAGCTCCTCCCTTAGGTCAGATTTAAACTGAGTGGCTACCGATGTCTTTTTTTTTTTAAATGTGAAATTTAGTGGAGCTGCCCACCAGCTTCCTGAAAAGCACCCTTGAATAATAATACCCTCCAGAGAGAAGTTGAGCACCAGGCCAGGCCAGGTAATCCTCACCAAGAACACCTCGCAGAATGCCAGCCTCACCTGAAGCACTCAGCCACACTGGATAGACAGACTAAAGAGGGGACAAATACCGCTGTAGTTTCTCTCCCTTTCCCTCACCCAAATAAACCTACACGTTGACATCCTGTCCTTATGTCGAATGCACTGTGAGAAGAATGTGGACACTAATTTTTCCGGTGACCATGCAGATTTGCACACATTCTTTCTTAGTTTGTCCAGAGCCCCTCTTAGACCTGCTGAGGTAGTCCAGGGTCATCATTCAGCAATAAAAAGTCATCTCTCCAAGCAACTCAGCACCAGGGCCCTTCAAAGTCACACAATCTGAGGCTTTCATACTTCACTCACCCCCACCCCAGCCATGCTTTTAGGGAGCTTCACAGACTGCCTCTCCTGTGTCACCCACTAAAGTGACCACAGGAAGGACCTCAAGTACGGTATTTGTCCCCTCTTTCTTTCTTTTTTTTTTCTTCTTTTTTTTTTTTTTAGACGGAATATTGCTCTGTAGCCCAGGCTAGAGTGCAGTGGTGTGATCTCGGCTCACTGCGACCTCCACCTCCTGGGTCCCTGTTCAAGCAATTCTCCTGCCTCAGCCTCCCAAGTAGCTGGGATTACAGTCACACACCACCATGTCCAGCTAATTTTTGTAATTTTGGTAGAGAGAGGGTTTCACCATGTTGGCGATGCTGGTCTTGAACTCCTGATCTCAGGTAACCCACCCACCTTGGCTTCCCAAAGTGCAGGGATTACAGGTGTGAGCCACCGCGCCTGGCCTATCTCTTCTTCAGTCTGTCTAGCCAGAGTGGCTGAGTGCTTCAGGTTAGGCTGGCATTCTGTGAGGTGTTCTTGGTGAGGATTACCTGGCTTGGCCTGGTGCTGAACTTCTCTCTAGAGGTTATTACTATTCAAGGGTACTTTTCAGGAAGCTAGTGGGCAGTGGTGGGCATTTCTGCTCTGGGATTCAGGTTGTCCTTAGAGGAGAAATTCTAATAATCTGGTAGAACATTAAAACAATGTTGTCTTGCATATTTAACTGTTAGCTATCAATGTTCTTTTCTGTTGCCTTGTCTCTGCTTATTTCTTGTTCCCCAGGTAATCCACTTCTTAAATTGGCTCCTTGCACATAATGTTTTTTTAAAACAATTTTTTTGCTGATACCTTAATTAGGAAAAATGTCAGCTCTGCACATAGCCTTCTTGTTTCTAAACATAGTAAGATGCCTTTGTCCTTCACCTTAATAATACCTTGTTGCAGAGCTAAGCTGTTAGGTTTGCTTTGAGTGTATGTGAGCTGTCTTTCTGACAAACACAGTGTACTTTTTGTGTATATTTGTTAAGATCTTTCATTAAATGTGCCTTGATTTATTTATGATTTTGGGCTACGACAGGTTTTCTTTTTCATTGCTTCTCAAATTTGCCTTGAAATAGAATGAATTACTGTGGTAAATGATTTGCTGTATGTTTATCCCCTTCTTCTTCGTCTGTAGCAGCTGCTAGTGGAAGTGGGAAATAGGATTCAGTGGTGGAATAAGAATTAGTTTTTTTCGGATATGCCAAATTTTATATTGACTATATAGCTAACTAACTTGTGTGTAAAGGATATTTAAAAAACATAAAACTTAATCTTGTCATTTGACTAAGTTCAGCCATTTTCATGAAATTAGTATGCATTTATGGATTTTCCGGTTATGGTCAGCAGCAGAACAGCTTGTCTGTGTAGTGGCCAAGGGTAGCAGCTCTCTATCCAGACCTGCCGGGTTTGAATCTGGCCTCCCTATTTCCAAGCTGTGTACCTTGGGGCTAATTATTCAACCTCTCTGTTTTAATTGGCTCAGGCTGCTATAACAAAATACCATGGCCTGGGTAGCTTAAACGATATAGGTGTGTTTCTCACTGTTCTGGAGGCTGGGAATCCAAGGTCAAGATGCCAGTGTGGGGGCCTGGTTCTTGGTTTGCAAATGGCTATCATCTTGCTGCATCCTCATATGGAAACACAGAGATCATCCATTCATGAGGTCTCCACTCTCATGACCTAATAACCACCCAAAGGTCTCACATCCTGGTAGCATCACTACGGGGATTAGGGCTCACCATGTGAATTTTGCAGGACACAAACACTCAGTCCCTACTAGCACTCTCTATTTGCACAACTATAAAATGGGGATAAGAAAGACGTGGACTTACCTTATAAGGTTGAGGTGAAGATTAAATGAGGTAATACATGTGAGGTGCACAGTACAGTACCTATCACCGAGAAAGTTCAATAGCCAGCCATGCTTAGCGGTGGGGATGTGTTCTGAGAAATGCATTCTTAGGTGACTTTGTTGACTTGTGAATATCACTGAGTGAGCTACACAAACCTAAATGGTACAACCGACTACACACCAGGGCTCTATGGTACAGCCTACTCCTCCTAGGCTACAAGCCTGTGCAGCATGTGACCGTCCTGAATACTGTTGGCAGTTGTAACACAATGGAAGCATTTGTATATCTAAACACATCTACACACAGAAAAGGTACAATAAAAATATGACATTATAATCCTATGGGACCACTGTTGTATATGTGGTCCATTGTTGGTGGAAATATTGTTATGCTGGAAATCCATAAATATCCACTCGATACAAATAGTACAAATATTCTGTTGTTTTTTAATTCTATCTTTCATGGTTACTATGGCAAATTAGACTTTTCCTATTTGAGAGGGATTTTTTGTGTGTGTCTGTGTGTTATCTTGGACTATTAGCAAGCAATTCTGGCTGATGTTAGTCATAAACTTAACTTGAATTTTCTGTAGTACAGCCAGCCCTGAAATGATAAAGAGGAAATGAGTGGGTAAAATGGGTATGTAAATTCAACTTTATTGCTCTACCTCTACAAAAAGGAAGTAGAATAAAAAATAAACATATTTTGTGTTAGGGCTTCAGGGAAATTTGGTGTTCAGAAAAATGCTTCCAAACATCACAGTACACAGACGGTTATTATGCACCTGATTACGGGTTCCGCCCAGTCACCAAGCTGGGGCATTTCTCAAGACGAGAAAGTGAAACAAAAGTTTCAGTGGTTTATGTAGAATCCCACATTGATGTATATTTATAAGCATATTTATTTTAAACGTCTGAGAAAAACGGCAGAGACTTGCTATGGTATAATGCTTACTTTCTAACACTTCACATATTTCCCAAGTTGTAAGGAGTTCCTTTTGATGGCTGGTCAGTGGTTCTTTGGGTTTTTGAAGAAGGTTTGGT
>NW_022439465.1:0-9428 GCF_009761245.1 Sapajus apella
TAAATATTTAACTCCCTGCTCTTTATGATTGGTTAGTAATTTCCTTTATAAAATATCACTTCAACAATAAAAAGCACAAATAAAGATGAACTCCTGGGCATGGGGATGGTGAGGCCATTTCCAAATGCAAGGAAGTGACTTTGACATCTCCCAGCTGGTGCCTCGGGCAGCCCAGGTACAGACGGTGGGTAATTGCCAGAGCTGTTGCTTTGGGTAATTTCCCTAGTCAAAGGCTTAATCATTTTACAGCATCTAACCATGTGTTATTGGGTAACTTAACCCATGGCTCTTGACTGGGCTAGGTTTGAGGCTGGTGTTTTCTCAGCAGAACCAGTTAAAATAAAACCTGGATGTCACACCCCAGTCTGGCCTGTTTTGGAAAATGCTGTTTAAACCACAAGCGTAATATACCTGTGGTGTTTTCTAACACCATTTGGTTGGCCAGTCTTAGTTGCCTCAGTGGAACCCTGAATATCTTGTACTTCTCTCGCTGGTAACAGGATCTCTAAATGACCTCACCTAAGTCATAAGTGTCTCTGCTAAAGGAGAGCTCAGAACTCCATTGGGCGGTGTTTAGAACAGTGGGCGGATAGGGCCTTGTGTTATTTTCCCTTTCTTGTGGGGTTATCCCTCGATTAATTACCTGTCTTTTGAAGAGAGAGTGTTCTTATAATGGGGTGAACAGGAGGGCCCTAGTGGGCACCACGGGGTGAGGAGCATGGGGCATTGCAGTGGAGCCAGACGACACCTGCAGCCAGCCCTACTGGCTCTCTGGACAGGCCAGCCCTGGAGGGGTTCCCATCTTCTTTTCAGTGGGGAATGCTCATGGCTTCTGGGAGTTACCAAGCTGGGAACTGCTTCTAAATGTCGAGTTGGAGGCGGGATGCCCATGGCATGATCTGTGTCTGGGCTTCCTTGGCAACTGCCTCTTGTCTTGTTTCCTGCTTCCAGGCAATGCCTTTTGGATTAGGCAGAACTTTCCCCTTCATGTCTTAGCGGCAAAGAGAGGACGGAGAAGGAGCATCTTGCTGCTATCTTATTTGAAATATCAGATAAGTTCAGGGTTCAATAAAGGTGAGAACTTCCTGAGCTTGTTTGAAGGAACTGCTGTTAGTCTATGATCTGCGTCTTTCTACTGCTATTTTGTGGATTTGTGGATCAGTGTCCCTGGGCCAGAAGGGTTTTGTTATCATCTTGAAGCAGTCCACATTCAAACAAATCCCTTTTGGCTCACAGAAGGGAGATTTTTTTATTTAAGCTGTTATTATGAGTGAGGCCCAGGTAAGGGCAGTGCCCTGCCATTGCTGCAGGTGTCTGGGTTTTGCAGAGGGCCTGAAGGAGTGGCTTCAGACATGACAATCCTGTTCACTGTGTGGGAGACCCCGTGGGCAAGGCGATGGGTTTTATAGGGATGAGGCCACTCCAGGAAGAGGAAGGAGAGATCACTAGGAGAGGCCAGTTATTTGGGGCCAATCCCACCCGCCGGTGATCTGGCCCCCTGCCTTGTGTCTCTCTCTGCCTTCTGGCTGCCTGTGTCCTAACTCCACGTCCTGTTTGCCACCTTCCCCTTACCAGAAATCTCAATACCTACAGCTCAGCCTGGCCCTGGTTCCAGGCAGGTGTCTTGCTGGGTAGGTCTGTGGCAGATGCTGAGGACACTGGATGGCTCTCTGGGCACAATTCAGACAGTCTCTGTTCTCAGCGGAAGTGGCACAGCCCTTCCCTGCACCATGTGACCATTTGAAAACAGGGCTGCACTTGACAATTCCAAAAAAACTAAGATAGACTGTGCCTTTACCTGTCGTTTCTGTGAAAGGACCTGGGGAGAAGAGAGGGAAAAAATGAAGTGATAGTTTCAGAGCTATATATAGGTCTCACTTAATGGAGTGAGTGTTGGGGCCAGGTTTATACTGGGAAGGGAACTATCTTGGTAGATAAGAAGTGAACATTCTTGCTGGTGTGACCAAAGGCTGGAATCTGTCTGTTGACAGTAGAGAAGGCAAGTGAAGGGTCATGTGTAGAGCGTCCTCAGACCTGGGCCTGGGACCTGTGGAGCTTCCATGCAGATCCAGTGGTCACAGATAGCCCTACCATCCTTTCCCCGCTCAATCCCTCTCTGTCTCTCTCTCTCCCCAGGAAGGTTCTTTATATACATGTCTGTGGGTGCAAATACACACGCAGCTCTGCATCCATCTTCTTTCCCTCCTTGCCATTCCCAAAGCCCCACAATATTGTGTTCTTCTTGGAGACCAGTTTGATTTAGCACCCCGTGAGGCCTGGGGTTCAACTCAGGACAGATGTCAGGGAGGCAGGGAGTGGGACAGGAGCCTCTTTGTCTGGGCCAATCAGAGCTGCAGCAGAACCTCAGTGACTCTCCCAACGAGAGGCTGGGACAGACTCATCTCCTGAGGCCGTGTCGCCAGGCAAGGAAGACGGGCTTCCCTGTGGCACGTGTGTTTTCCCTCGTTACTGTGTGGTTAGCCAGCTGGGATATAAATACTGTCCAGCTGCTCATTGGTTCATGTTTCACCTTGCATGAGAATGTGCTGTTCCCAGGGAGCTGTGTGTCATAGCCGCGGTCTCCTAGAGGGCTTGTGCATGTGCCTCCTGGAGCCGCAGCTGGCCCTCACCCCCCCATGCAGCCTCCGTGGGGCCTTTCGTGCAGAGCCTTGCCCTTGTGTGTGCCCTCCTACTCCATCTGCACCCTGTCATCAGTTGCTGGCACCACATCAGCAGGGTTTACCGTGGCCTTTCTTGGGCTCATCTGGGAGCAGTGGTAGGAGTGCTGGACCTAGGGGTCTTTCCCACAACCCAGCCTGTGTAAGAGGCTGGAGGAAACCCCAAGTGCAGGCAGAGGAGCCTGTCACAGAAGCCCCTGGGGACAGCGGCCACTGGCCGTGTGGGCCGACTGAGGAGCAAGATCAGCTGGAGCCTGCCAGGGGATGGTGGGTATGACTGGGAGGAAGGGGTCACAGCAGGGAAGGTTGTGTCCCTCTCCTAATATGCAGGGCCAGGCCTTGAAGTTCATTTCTTCAGTTCAGGTAAAGGCAATACGATTGATTTCTAGACCTATAGACCTACGCGAAGTATCTCAACCAAAGAGATGTTCGTCTCCAACAGAAGCACAGCTCCAACTATTTTATTTCTCCCTTTGGTTTTTGGAATCATTAAAGATAAAATTATTCCCAGCCATCACAATTGGCATGCTGACATGAAATACTGCATGAGAAATAGTAACAAGGGTCTTTATACTGTTGTTTATTTCATTACTCAAAATGAAAATGACAATCTAGGGCTGGGCATGGTGGCTCACACTTGTAATCCCAGCACTTTGGGAGGCCAAGTTGGGCAGATCACAAGATCAGGAGTTTGAGACAAGCCTGACCAACAAGGTGAAATCGGGTCTCTACTAAAAATACAAAAATTAGCTGGGTGAGGCAGCACACACCTGTAATCCCAGCTACTCAGGAGGCTGAGGCAGGAGAATTGCTTGAACCTGAGAGGCAGAGGTTGCAGTGAGCCGAGATTGTGCCACTGCACTCAAGCCTGGGTAACAGAGTGAGACTCCATCTCAAAAAAAGAAAAAGAAAATGACAATCAAGGTGAAGAGATGGATTTGATTTGTCTCAAATGTTATCCTGACCTGGGTCGAGAAGATAAGGAAACATCTAGGTGTAGATTTTCAGGTCTCACAGGGGACTAATTTCTTCATCTGCAGAGGAGGAAATAAACAGGATCTGCGTAGCTCTTGGATGACCGGCTCCATACACGGATGCTGGAGGCGAAGGGAGCTCTCTAGGGAAAGTCCGACAGCTGTGCTTGTTTGCTTTCTATACTCTCCCTGTCATTATGAATATGGAAGTGCTTTTCAAAGCTCTGTTCTACTTCCTAAAATACCTTATAATGAATTTCCTTTTGGGAGGAAGGGAGGCCTGTGGTGTCTGCCTGCCCTGAGATTAGAACCAACCTGGGAAGGCGTTGAGGAAGCCCAGGGAGGAAAGATACTGTGGCCTGCAAGCATGGTGGCTCACACCCATAGTCCCGGTACTTTGGGAGGCCATGTTGGGGGCACTACTTGAGCCCAGGAGTTCAGTACCAGCTGGGATAACATAGCAAGACCCTGTCTGGACACATAATAAAAATTTGCCAGGTGTGGTGGTGCTAGGCAGGAGGATTGAGGAGGCTGAGGCAGGAGGACTGTTTGAGCCCAAAGGTTCAAGGCTGCAATGAGCTATAATTGTACCACTGCACTCCAGCCCAGGTGACAGAATGAGACACCAACAGAAAGAAAGAAAAGGGAGGAAGAAAGGAGAGGAGAGAAAGAGAGAAGGAAGGAAAGAAGGAAGCAAGGAAAGAAGGAAGCAAGGAAGGAAGAAAAGAAGGAAGGAAGAAAGGAAGGAAGGAAGGAAGGAAAGAAGGAAGGAAGGAAGGAAGGAAGGAAGGAAGGAAGGAAGAAAAGAAGGAAGGAAAGAACGTTGGCCATGAAGCCTTTATCTATATAGCAAGGGTAACAGATAGCCCAGGTGTAGAGAGTGCAGACAAATATCTAGATTTTTCCACATTGGCCTATCTTTTTAAATCGAAACTAACTCTGCAGACTTGCCCTTCATTAGAATCAATCTGAATCCCCAAACACCTGCCTCATGTTAAATCTCTACCATTGGTTCATGGGCTATTAAAAGAAAATTGGATAATATCCATGGCAGCTCTCTTATATAGGTAACGTGAAGTAAAATTTTTTTCAAGTACAGCTGTGACAAAACTGAAGAATAGTATCCATGGATAGAATGAGTGAGAAGGACAGGGGTTTGAGTCCCAACTATGCCACATTACCAACTGTGTGACTGGAGGGAAGTTACTTAGACTCCCTGTTCTTTGGTTTTCTCATTTGTAAGATGTGTATTGGGGGAACAGGTAACAGAAGGGATGTTGTAAGAATGTAACTGAGATGGGCTGGGCGTGGTGGCTCAGGCCTGTAATTCCAGCACTTTGGGAGGCCAAGTTTGAGACCAGCCTGGCTAACATGATGAGATTCCATCTCTACTAAAAACACAAAAGTTAGCCAGGAGTGGTGGTGTGCGCCTGTAATCCCAGCTACTCAGAAAGCTGAGGCATGAGAATAGCTTGAACCTGGGATGTGGGAGTTGCAGTGAGCTGAGGTCGTGCCACTGCACTCCAGCCTAGGTGACAGAGTGAGACTCCATCTCAAAAAACAAACAAAAAAGAATTAACTGAGATGATCCATGCAGTAAAGCATTCAGCATATGTGTCTGGTGGATAGGGTGCACTCAGTGGATGTTAGCTATTATTATATTTGAGACAGAATAGTATAGATTGACAAGTGTCGGCTTCAGCTCTTGCTGTGTGACTGTGGGCAAATAATTCCCTGAGTCTCAGCTACTTCATCTGTAAGATGGGGATATTAGTTGCACCTGCATGAAAGAGTGGCTATGAGAGCTATGCATGGCAGGTCTTGGGGAAAGTAGCTCAATGAAATCTAAGCACTATAAGATTTATTACTTCCGTGTTTCATCCAGCATTGAGTGAGGAACTGCTCATGCGGACATCTCACGAGCTCCTCAGTTTGCCTCCTGTTGTTTTCTCTGATGTCAGTGTTGTCACAGACTTTCTTGGAAGAGTTGTTTTGGGCACGTGTCTTGAGGTCCTTCCTGTGGTAACTTTAGTGGGTGACAGAGGAGAGGCAGCCTGTGAAGCTCCCTAAGAGCATGGCTGGGGTGGAGACGAGTGAAGCGTGACAGCCTCAGATTCTGTGACTTTGAAGGGCACCTGGTGCTGAGTTGTTTGGAGAGATGATTTTTTACTGCAGAATGATGACCCTGGACTACCTCAGCAGGTCTGAGGGGCTCTGGACAAAATAAGAGACAATGTGGTCCAAATCTGCATGGTCACCGGAAAAATTAGTGTCCACATTCTTCTTACAGTGCATCCAACATAGGGACAGAGTGACAAAGTGTAGGCTTATTTGGGTGAGAGGAAGGTGGAAAAACCATAGCTCCTCCCTTAGGTCAGATTTAAACTGAGTGGCTACCGATGTCTTTTTTTTTTTAAATGTGAAATTTAGTGGAGCTGCCCACCAGCTTCCTGAAAAGCACCCTTGAATAATAATACCCTCCAGAGAGAAGTTGAGCACCAGGCCAGGCCAGGTAATCCTCACCAAGAACACCTCGCAGAATGCCAGCCTCACCTGAAGCACTCAGCCACACTGGATAGACAGACTAAAGAGGGGACAAATACCGCTGTAGTTTCTCTCCCTTTCCCTCACCCAAATAAACCTACACGTTGACATCCTGTCCTTATGTCGAATGCACTGTGAGAAGAATGTGGACACTAATTTTTCCGGTGACCATGCAGATTTGCACACATTCTTTCTTAGTTTGTCCAGAGCCCCTCTTAGACCTGCTGAGGTAGTCCAGGGTCATCATTCAGCAATAAAAAGTCATCTCTCCAAGCAACTCAGCACCAGGGCCCTTCAAAGTCACACAATCTGAGGCTTTCATACTTCACTCACCCCCACCCCAGCCATGCTTTTAGGGAGCTTCACAGACTGCCTCTCCTGTGTCACCCACTAAAGTGACCACAGGAAGGACCTCAAGTACGGTATTTGTCCCCTCTTTCTTTCTTTTTTTTTTCTTCTTTTTTTTTTTTTTAGACGGAATATTGCTCTGTAGCCCAGGCTAGAGTGCAGTGGTGTGATCTCGGCTCACTGCGACCTCCACCTCCTGGGTCCCTGTTCAAGCAATTCTCCTGCCTCAGCCTCCCAAGTAGCTGGGATTACAGTCACACACCACCATGTCCAGCTAATTTTTGTAATTTTGGTAGAGAGAGGGTTTCACCATGTTGGCGATGCTGGTCTTGAACTCCTGATCTCAGGTAACCCACCCACCTTGGCTTCCCAAAGTGCAGGGATTACAGGTGTGAGCCACCGCGCCTGGCCTATCTCTTCTTCAGTCTGTCTAGCCAGAGTGGCTGAGTGCTTCAGGTTAGGCTGGCATTCTGTGAGGTGTTCT
Source organism: Sapajus apella (assembly GCF_009761245.1). Classification (NCBI taxonomy): domain Eukaryota; kingdom Metazoa; phylum Chordata; class Mammalia; order Primates; family Cebidae; genus Sapajus; species Sapajus apella. Next base: position 7,029 of record NW_022439465.1, read on the forward strand.
TGGTGAGGATTACCTGGCTTGGCCTGGTGCTGAACTTCTCTCTAGAGGTTATTACTATTCAAGGGTACTTTTCAGGAAGCTAGTGGGCAGTGGTGGGCATTTCTGCTCTGGGATTCAGGTTGTCCTTAGAGGAGAAATTCTAATAATCTGGTAGAACATTAAAACAATGTTGTCTTGCATATTTAACTGTTAGCTATCAATGTTCTTTTCTGTTGCCTTGTCTCTGCTTATTTCTTGTTCCCCAGGTAATCCACTTCTTAAATTGGCTCCTTGCACATAATGTTTTTTTAAAACAATTTTTTTGCTGATACCTTAATTAGGAAAAATGTCAGCTCTGCACATAGCCTTCTTGTTTCTAAACATAGTAAGATGCCTTTGTCCTTCACCTTAATAATACCTTGTTGCAGAGCTAAGCTGTTAGGTTTGCTTTGAGTGTATGTGAGCTGTCTTTCTGACAAACACAGTGTACTTTTTGTGTATATTTGTTAAGATCTTTCATTAAATGTGCCTTGATTTATTTATGATTTTGGGCTACGACAGGTTTTCTTTTTCATTGCTTCTCAAATTTGCCTTGAAATAGAATGAATTACTGTGGTAAATGATTTGCTGTATGTTTATCCCCTTCTTCTTCGTCTGTAGCAGCTGCTAGTGGAAGTGGGAAATAGGATTCAGTGGTGGAATAAGAATTAGTTTTTTTCGGATATGCCAAATTTTATATTGACTATATAGCTAACTAACTTGTGTGTAAAGGATATTTAAAAAACATAAAACTTAATCTTGTCATTTGACTAAGTTCAGCCATTTTCATGAAATTAGTATGCATTTATGGATTTTCCGGTTATGGTCAGCAGCAGAACAGCTTGTCTGTGTAGTGGCCAAGGGTAGCAGCTCTCTATCCAGACCTGCCGGGTTTGAATCTGGCCTCCCTATTTCCAAGCTGTGTACCTTGGGGCTAATTATTCAACCTCTCTGTTTTAATTGGCTCAGGCTGCTATAACAAAATACCATGGCCTGGGTAGCTTAAACGATATAGGTGTGTTTCTCACTGTTCTGGAGGCTGGGAATCCAAGGTCAAGATGCCAGTGTGGGGGCCTGGTTCTTGGTTTGCAAATGGCTATCATCTTGCTGCATCCTCATATGGAAACACAGAGATCATCCATTCATGAGGTCTCCACTCTCATGACCTAATAACCACCCAAAGGTCTCACATCCTGGTAGCATCACTACGGGGATTAGGGCTCACCATGTGAATTTTGCAGGACACAAACACTCAGTCCCTACTAGCACTCTCTATTTGCACAACTATAAAATGGGGATAAGAAAGACGTGGACTTACCTTATAAGGTTGAGGTGAAGATTAAATGAGGTAATACATGTGAGGTGCACAGTACAGTACCTATCACCGAGAAAGTTCAATAGCCAGCCATGCTTAGCGGTGGGGATGTGTTCTGAGAAATGCATTCTTAGGTGACTTTGTTGACTTGTGAATATCACTGAGTGAGCTACACAAACCTAAATGGTACAACCGACTACACACCAGGGCTCTATGGTACAGCCTACTCCTCCTAGGCTACAAGCCTGTGCAGCATGTGACCGTCCTGAATACTGTTGGCAGTTGTAACACAATGGAAGCATTTGTATATCTAAACACATCTACACACAGAAAAGGTACAATAAAAATATGACATTATAATCCTATGGGACCACTGTTGTATATGTGGTCCATTGTTGGTGGAAATATTGTTATGCTGGAAATCCATAAATATCCACTCGATACAAATAGTACAAATATTCTGTTGTTTTTTAATTCTATCTTTCATGGTTACTATGGCAAATTAGACTTTTCCTATTTGAGAGGGATTTTTTGTGTGTGTCTGTGTGTTATCTTGGACTATTAGCAAGCAATTCTGGCTGATGTTAGTCATAAACTTAACTTGAATTTTCTGTAGTACAGCCAGCCCTGAAATGATAAAGAGGAAATGAGTGGGTAAAATGGGTATGTAAATTCAACTTTATTGCTCTACCTCTACAAAAAGGAAGTAGAATAAAAAATAAACATATTTTGTGTTAGGGCTTCAGGGAAATTTGGTGTTCAGAAAAATGCTTCCAAACATCACAGTACACAGACGGTTATTATGCACCTGATTACGGGTTCCGCCCAGTCACCAAGCTGGGGCATTTCTCAAGACGAGAAAGTGAAACAAAAGTTTCAGTGGTTTATGTAGAATCCCACATTGATGTATATTTATAAGCATATTTATTTTAAACGTCTGAGAAAAACGGCAGAGACTTGCTATGGTATAATGCTTACTTTCTAACACTTCACATATTTCCCAAGTTGTAAGGAGTTCCTTTTGATGGCTGGTCAGTGGTTCTTTGGGTTTTTGAAGAAGGTTTGGT
>NW_022439466.1:0-9427 GCF_009761245.1 Sapajus apella
ATATATATTTGTGTGTATATATATGTACACTTACTATCTGTTGATAAGAACCATACACATTTAATCTATTAAGACAGATGAGTGATGACCACAGCTGCAGAATTTGTTCATATCTTGGGGTTTGTATATCAGTTTGTAGCTTTTGGCTGCAGGTAACAGAATTAAATTTAATCCAGTAAACTCGATTAAACATTAGAGGAGAATAATATTTTACATACAGAAAGTCAAGTGGTAGTATGAATCAGAGTTGGCTGACTCAGCTTATCAAGGACTACTTTCTCCCTTTGCTTTATGGTCTGTCATTTACAATATTGACACATTCTAAGATTCATTTCCCTCCAATCATGAAATATATGATGATTCTCTTTGTCTGATCGGTGCCATTTAGGTCACTTGTTCATGTCTAGACCAATTATAGTAGGACAAAATAAAATGGGAATTCATCATAACTAATTTAAGAACAGTGGTTAGATAAGAGAGATAGTAGCAAGATAGGATACCTAGTAAATATCGTAAGTTAAAAATTTATGTATAGAACTAAATTCTTACTGCAATTCTATCATTCCATAAGAAACCTCACAACTGAATTCAGTCATTTCTCTTGTCTCTACATAGCAACACGTATTTCTTTTTCCAGAAAACTAGGAGCAATCCTTGATTTCTCTGTAGCTCCAATACTATATAGCATTTTCCAGCAATGCTGCTTAATATCTTTTTCTATATTTAATATCCATTTTTCCCTACCTACTTCTTCCACATCTACTAATTTCATTCTTTCCTTAGACACCTGGTCTCCTGAATGAGCTACAAGGCCAAGGCAGAGGAAATCACTGGCAAAGTGACTGTAAGCTTTGATTGAGATTGTTATATATGAAGGACAAAATAATGAAGGACTGTACACTTGAAACAGTGGATTTCCAACTCCAGATCTTAACACAAATACTTTGTTCTTGTCATTCCAATCTCAGTAGAAATATTACCTCCTTTGAGCTTTCTCTGAACATTTAATCTAAAAATAACCCTTTGCTCCAGAAGATCTCTTTCTCAATTGTTTTATTTGTCTGAATACTTGTCACTCTAAAATTATCTTGCTTGTTTTGTGTAGTTATTTCTTTATTTACTGTCTTTCTCATGAGAATTGAAGAAACATGAGATTATGGACCGTGTCTATGGTATTTGCTACTTAATTGATGGACTAGAATGTCACCAGGACCTGGTGGATACTCAAATACCAATTTATTGTATGGATAAATAATAAAATGGCTATTCTGGAATGATTTAGAAAACTGTACATCTATCCCAAGAGTTTTTCTTTGTGAGCTATTTCTCTCATTTATGTTTTATATGTTCATCCATCCATTCATTCAGGTATACATGCCTATTTAGGGAAGGGTAAGGAGAGAAAAATGAAGTACCCAGTGTAATTTGATTTTCAGTATTACAATCTCCAAGGTAGGTCTTAATTCTCAAAGACCATTTAAACCATCATCTGCCTCAATTTCCTACCAGAAAAAGTGCTTTCATTACGAATCAACTAACCAAGAGAGCATAGTAACCATGAATGTGAATAGTTGTAACCTTTAGGCTATTTGATTCTTGATCACAAATAGATACTACTGAATAGTGGAGAATTTCTACAAACATATAATTATATTAACAAATAGGCATAAAGTGATTTTCAAACATTTTCTAAATTCGATGTTAAGTGGAAAAAAGTATTTTAGTATACAATAATACCTGGTTGCATTGTGTCATGTGGAAGAAGAATGATAAAGATAATCAGTTCTTCAAATTTTCAGTAATAAAGCTGATTATATATATTATTAATGTTATTTGTTTTTATTAACTGTATTTTTTAAAAAATCTGATTAATTCATTGACAAAAATACCATTGCCATTTTTTGGGGGGGGGGAAATCTTTCACCTTGACAACAAGATTTTAGACAAGAGGAAAAAGAGTATAGTTGTCATCAGCCATGTGGCAGAGACACCATATAAACTTATTCTGGGTAACAAAATTAACTTATTTCTTTACTAAACCTGATGCAGCTTGGTGTTAATAGTGTCTTACACAAGGAAGTAGTGGAAGTGGGGGAAGCAAAATCAGAAGAAAGAACTGAATGAATTCCCTAGATTCCTTCTTGGGTAGGCAGGGACATGACCTGTGGCCTGGGTGTGGTTCACAAGTTGGGTGGATCTGACTTACAGCTGAGGGGATGAAAGAGGGACAATCCAAAGTTATGTTCTTGCCCAATAGGTTTAGGAAAACACACAAATATGTCTGAACAGTCATATATAAAGAAGATCAGTCCAGGCAAAGTAGCAATACTCAAATCTGAAATGTCTCAAAAACAAAAATGAGAATAGTTAGTAGAAGTAGGAGAAACTGAAGAAGGTGAAAGCTGGGTAGAGAAGCAGGAAAGGAAGGAAAGATATTATGGTGAGTTTGTATCTCCACCAAAATGAATTTAATAGGTTGTATGTAGAAAAAATGACCTTAGTCAGCTGACCTAAATATCCCAGTTTCTCTGAACAGAATATTTTTCTATAAATGGGCATTTACTCAAGTAGAATGAAACATATTCCTTTTGCATGTATTGCAATAGGTGCTAGTAGAAAAGAGTATCGCTTTTTTAAGATTATAAACTACAAGGATTCAATGAGCCTTAAGCTAAAAAAGAATATTTATTGACCACGTGTGGGAAATTTTCTGAAGAATGGAACTATTGCATAGAAAAGCAGAACTGAAGATTAGAAAGAGTAAGAGAGTTGCTTGATGAACCAAACCCAAGTCTTTGGTAACACATTGAATTTCATAGCCACAAATCCAACCACCTTCCTTTTTCTTTTTTTGGCATAAACCAATTTTTGTTATAGTAATGTCACTTCTAATGAGTTGTTATTGTTTGGCATATAACAACCTAGAATCATTATAATTTTATTTGTTGTAGCGTGGTAAAATGCTTTTATATAGTTTATTATTATTATCATATATAGACCCAGATTTACAATTATTGGGTTGACTTTTAATAAGCAATATATTTTCAAAAACAAATTTAAGATTTTCCTTTTCTTCTTTTTTCCTATGAGAATATTTAGGGGAAAATTTAGCTCCTTGTTTTCATTGCACGCATATCTTTTGACAGTTCATTAAGCTATCAAAAGATATTTTAATTGTTTTATTAATGTTTAGTTTAAAAGTATTCACCTTAATAGTTTCATTGGTTTGATAAAACTTTTATTTTATAGATTTTTTTCCCAAAAATTGCTGGTATGTTTCCAGTTATTCTTTAAAGGACCTGTGAATCAGATGATCGGATGTTCTGGGACACTGTAATTGCCTGTTCTGATTTCACTTGAAAGGTTTTCAAAATCTGCTTCTTAGAAATACCTTTTACAAGGTTAGGATGAAATTGGGCTTTCATATATTTTAGATGCCATCATTCAATTACTATCTATTCATGACTGTGGTATGTAATTTTGTGTGGTATCCATGATGCTGACTCACTAGTTCTGTTTTATAGAGGAGAGGAACAAATTTTAAAAGCTTCATTCACCTGAAGATAAACATTCCTGGTATACTCTTTGTTCCTGGACAAAGAGATCATGTAAAAATAACTTTTCATCAAAGATGAGATTTACTTTTTTGAGCTCACTTTCATTCATGAAACAGACTGGAAAAGCATGAGCCAAAGAGTTTCAGAAAGGCTTTTCTTTGTCCATGCCTTATTGATTGATATTCATTCACATATATGCTCAAAAAAAAAAAAAATCCCAAGCAATCCTGCTTCTCTTAACTTTGAAGTGGTTTGTTTCAGTAATGATTGAGATATTATACATTATAATAATAATCATGAACATTACGGTTACCAGAAGTTTAGGTTCCAAACTTTATAATAGAAACAAATACAGATGGGCAAATTGTTGCAGGCCAGGAATTCTAGACCAGCCTGATCAACATAACAAGACCCTGTCTCTACAAAAAAACCTTTTAAAAAATTAGCTACGCGGCCGGGCGCAGTGACTCACACCTGTAATCCCAGCAATGTGGGAGGCCGAGGCAGGCGGATCACGAGGTCAACAGATCGATACCATCCTGGCCAACATGGTGAAACCCCATCCCTACTAAAAATACAAAAATTAGCTGGGCATGGTGGCGTGCACCTGTAGTCCCAGCTACTCGGGAGGCTGAAGCAGGAGAATTGCTTGAACTTGGGAGGAGGAGCTTGCAGTGAGCCAAGATTGCCACTGCACTCCAGCCTGGCACCTGGCGACAGAGCAAGACTCTGTCTCAAAAAAAAAAAAAAAATTAGCTAGGCATGGTGACATATACCGGTAGTCCCAGCTATTTAGAAGGCGGAGGTGGGAGGATGGCTTGAGCCCAGGAGATTGAGAATGTGGTAAGCTATGATCATGCCACTGCACTATAGCCTGGGTGACAGAGAGATCCTGTCTAAACAAAACAAAACAAAGCAAAACAAAAAACAAATACTGTGCTGTTATTGTGCACATATTGCTTACTTAGTTCTTTTTTTACTGGCCACTCTTTTTGTTGAACTTTATAACAGCTTTTTAAATCTTCCAAAAGCTGTAAATATGCTTCTTGTTATCGTAAGCCAAAGGTTGGCAAATTAAGTCCCACAGGGCAAATCTGGATCATATCTTGTTTTGGAAATAGAGTCTTACTTGAACGGAGTCTTGCCCATTTGTCTGTGGCTGTTACCTCCCTATAATAGCAGAGTTGAGTAGTTGCAAAAGAAAATGTGGCCTACAAAGCCTAAAATATTTATTATCTGACTCTTTTCAGAAAAATTCTGCAAACCTTGCTTTAACTGGTTACAAAATACTCAGGAGCTACCTTTTCTTTTATGTGGTTGTCATGATTGCTATATTTTTATCAAAAGCTGTCTGGCTTTATAACTTAAACACTTCCTCCTTAATATATACATCTGTATTTAAGCATTTGTCTTATAAACACTATTAGTAAGAGGTAGAAAGAATAATGCATAATGTTCCATTTTATTTATATATCAAGATATCCAAGGTAAATAAAAAATTATATTTAAGAATCATGAATACAACTGTAATTATTAAATGATAAATATAGAAAATATGTTGCTCAATATATTAAAAACAATAGATTTTATTTATATGTTCCCAGTGGATACTGAGTAATATACATTATGATATTTTATTTTAACCTTTCTATATTTATTTAAACTGCTGGGTATTCATACCATGTACAAATGCAGAAGATTTTCATAAATAGCATTAGCAATTTTTAAATATTATATTCCTTATCATTTAATTAAATTTTGCTTTCCCATAACATGTATTTCCATAATTAAAATGATGATACATGGGAAATTATTATTGATTCTATCCATAGCATTTTATAGATGTAAATAATATGTATGAAAAGGCCAAGCTAAATAATTGATAGTTGTCTATAGAGATTAGTATTATTTTTGATAATTTCTTGTAATTATTCATTGTTTATTAATACATAGATATTAAAATTTTAATCCAAATGTAGATCTATAGTGAATACTTAAAATACTTCTGTCCTCAGAAAGTTCCTAATTTCAGGCTTTGTATTAGATTATTTCTAGATTTTCTAACTTATCTGCACTTTTACTATACAAAATTTGATATGAAGTTATATTCTTAGAGTGAGACTTCATTGAACCAGATAATATTACTTAAAATAGTATTAGAATGATTAAGACATTATTTATGTTATATGAGAATGTGAATTCTAATCTTTCCAGTCATAATTTAAATGTTCTTGAAGTTATTGTATTAAGAAACTCAAAGCATTTTTAAAGTGACACTCCAGTTTTTTTATATTACATGTTTCACACAATTAATTTTGGAAGAGATAACTTTACTTCCTTTCTGTCTTAAATAATATGTCATTAAAATACAACTTTTGCATGAATAGCATCACTTTTCCCATCATCGACTCCAATATAGTTAAAAGATTAATTGACATATATATTGAAAAATTTATCTGATGATCAAATTTTTCCTTTCATAAAAAAGAAAACTCAAATAACATGTATAGTAAACATACAATAATATTATTCTTATTTCATAATTAATAAATTACAATACATAATACATAAATTTCAAATAAACATTATTCATGTTGGTTTAGGTTGATATATTGATGCACTTTCTGAAAGCTTGAACGCTATTATTCATTATGATACTATTATTTATTTCTTCTCTGGAGGGTTGTATTATGTTAGAATTATCATTATGGATGTTTGTGGCAACTAGGTAACAAATGGAGTTTTATTCTATGTTCAAATTCAAAGAAGTAGAATCACCCAGTGGTTACTTCCTCTCTTCTTGAGTAATAAGTAAAATAGACTTCATTCTCAGCAGTAGACAGAATTTTCACACTGGCTCTCTGACTCATGCACTGAGCTCCACTGTGATGTATAGTATATCTTGAGCAACATTGCATCCTTGTGTGAATTGCAGAAATCAGATAGAGAATGTTATGTTCTCAATGTTTGTGTCCCTCCCCAAGTCCATATTTTGAAACTTAAACTAAAATGATACCAATCCACAAAATTTTCTGAAACTGGAAGAAAAAACAAAACCAGATACTTGTGGTGTTAATTTGGGAGTTATGAAAGCTGTGAGGAGCAGGAGTTTATAAGCATACTATAACAGTTTTCGAAATGAAATACTTTTCTTTGATTGTATTTAGATATTTATAAGAAAAATGCAGAAAATTAAAGGCTTAAAATGTTAAACTTGTTACTTTAATTGTTCATAATAGTCATTCTAAAGGTTACATGAACTGTGTTTTTCACACTTGCTAATGACAAACACATTTCTAGGGCATTCTGAACTCCCGTGGCCTATCACATAAAGTACAATAGCACAGTCTAGGAAAGCATCTTCTGTTTTGATAAATGAACATGTCTAAGGGGTCACATGCAGATAAGCAGGTATGCTTGAAAACTGTGTCACACTTGAGAATTTGCTATTTATTTAACACATTCTTCTCCATGTTCCTCCATGTTGGTTATTTATTAATTTGGGAAATTTGTTAGATATGATAAATAGCATTAATTATGTTTCCTCTAATCTATAATATTTTGCATAAGGAAGTTGGCCTTTTCTTCATCTGTCATTTCTTCTTTCTTTTCTATTCCTCTTTCCTATATTTCATTCCTTATTGCTTCTTCCCTCTCCTTGCCTGCTTTTCCCTCTCTTACTCTATTCTTTACTGCAATTTTTTCATAAATAATACATACTTTTTCCAAAATATTTCAAATTTGTTTATAATTGTAATTACTGATAATGTTTTAGATAATTTACATGCCAATTCATTTATCAACCTTTTCAAAATTAAAAAAGTAAAATATAGTGAATATGTAGTTTGTAAAGATTAAATTATTACTACACTAAAATATAAAATTAAGTATTCTCAAACATTCAATTAACTATTTTAGTAAAAGAAAATTGTTTATAAATTGCTTTATTCTGTTACAAATAATGAGCTTTTCCTAGATCTTAAACTTATTACACTTTTAACTCCTCAATTATAACAGTCATTATAAATACCAAGGTAACTTATATTAGGGTTTCTAATGCTGAGATAATTTTGCAGGCCATCAGAACATTGAAGAAGAGTAATTAGTAAGTTTGCCAGCTCTCTCGACAAATGTATTGAGTAGAAGCCTAACAAAAAACATTACTCAATACATTTGTTGAGAGATGCTGGCTAACTTACTTTTTAAAAAGTTAAAGGTCGTTTTTTTAGAAGTTGACTAATCAATAGAACTATAAATCAGTATTAAACTAACTGTTTCTTCTATTCAAGTATGTTTCTTAAAAATGGCTTATCTCTTTGTGTTCATTGAATTACTTTTTTTCTATGCACTGACTTTTTGTTATGTGCCAGGTACTATTTTAAATACTTGCAAGCATTACATCATTAAATAATCATACTGTTTGTAGGATAATTTAATGTAGCACTTTTACAGATTAGGAAATTAAGGATTATGTAGCTACTGTACCTTATCTGAGTAAGTGAGACCAAGTCTAACTCTAAAGCCTATTTTCCCATGTCCTATTATATATTTTGAAAAAAATAAGTGAAAATAAAATATAATTTTAATATATTTAATTCATTTTAATATGTTCTTGATGAAATTTTATTAATAAATGTGCATATTTTATGTATATGCATACACAAACAAATATACAAATTTATATATATAAATTTATCTAAATATATATATATATTTATCTAAATATATATATTATACATCTCTATGAAGGTATATATATATATATATATATATATATATACAAACACACACATATATACCTACCTCTCTCTGTCTCTCTCTCTCTATATATATATATATAAACAGCTACCTACCTATATATAGGTATATATATGTATATGTGTATACATATACATATATATACCTATATATAGAGACATAAATAACTTATTCTGAAGTATTGGGTGACAAAAGGAAAAAAAACACAGGTAATTTTATTTAATGTGCAGACTTCAGCTTGCTGTTAGCAGTGATTATTGTAAAGTATTAAATTATAATTCATTCAGCATGAATTATCGGATAATAATAGAGTTGCTGAAGGAAAATCTGTTGCATTTCCTAATGCTTACAAGAGAATATAGTACATAGCCATACACTTTGTCTTATTTCACATTATTTACTAATTTGTAACCAGGCAGCAATTTATCAATTAAATAATTTTTCATTGTTAGGGTTTTGTAACTGCATCTTTTCTATTGCAAGATACACTTTTATCAAGAGTATTTATGTCTAGGAGTTATATGGGAAGACTTCTGAAAAATTCAATCAATTGCATTGTCAGCATGGAAAATATTGACTGAAGCAATTATTCAGTTGAACTGTGGAATGATTTGTTCTTCATATACTTAACAGTATTAGCAAGGCTAGAAACCAGCTTTATGAAGTGCTTTCTATTTTGCAGGCACTATTCTCAGAGCTTTGTCTTAATCTAGTGTAAATAAAAATGATTAGCCTAATCTTATTAGTAAGTACACTATTATTTTCTGTTTTACATAGAAATTAGTAAAGAAACTGAGTCTCACAACTAGAAAAGGAGAGTAATTGTCTATTCACATGTATAGATTAAACCAAAATCAATATGTTTCTAATAGTTCAAAAAGAACCTATTTTCATAATATTTCAATTTCATTTATTTCACTTATCTATTTAATGTGTAAATATGTGCCAGACACTAGGGTAGTTGGTGTTAAGGACACAACATTAACCAAAATAGCACAAAACATTTTCTTCTCACATAAACTTAATATCTTAAAGTTAGAAATAGACACTAAACTCTCTCTCTCTATATATATATATATACGTATATATATATATTATATATATATGTATAT
>NW_022439467.1:0-9420 GCF_009761245.1 Sapajus apella
GAGGGAAGGAGGGAACCACAGAACATCATCTCTCATGAACTCAAAAACCCCAGCAAGAATACATTACCCAGCTAAATACAGCAATGTATAAACAAAACACCACTGTGAAGAAGGAGTTATTTCAAGCATACTAGGCTGATTCAACATTTGAAAATCAATAAAAGTACTCCACCATATAAACATGCTAAAGAAGAAAAGCATTTTAACAAAATCTGCCACCCAGTAAGATAAAAACTCTCGTCAAACCACCTTGGCATGTTTATACCTATGCAACAAACCTGCACATTCTGCAGGGAACAATATCCCAGAACTTAAAGTATAATAAATAAATTTATTTTAAAAACTCTCAGCAGGTTAAGAGTAGAGAAGAATTACCTCAACTTGATGAAAAAAATCTACCAAAAAACCTACAGCTAACATAATACTCCATGGTGAAAAAATAAAAACTTTCCTTCTAAAATTGGAAACCAGACAAATATGTATTTACTACTTTTACTCACCACAGTACTGGAAGTTCTAGCTATTAAAATAGGCAAGAAAAAGACGTAAATGACATACAGATTGCAAAGGAATAAAGCGCGCTCTCTCTCTCTGTCTCCGGATATCCATTATTATTCGTGAAGAAAATCCTAAGAAATTGACAAAAGAAAAATAAACACTTGTAGAACTAATAAGTGGGTCCAACAGAGTCACAGCATATAAGATGAGCATGTGAAAATCAATCACAATTACATTTCTTTATATATTCATGTGTCATATAATGTCAGGGATATATTCTGAGACATGCATTTTGCTGTCATGTGATCATTGATTGTACTTACACAAATCTAGGTAGTACAGCCTACTACACACCCAGGCAATATGACATAGCCTTTTGCTACTAGGCAACAAACCTGTGCAGTTTGTTACGTACTCAGTATTATAGGCATAATACTAAGCATTTGTGTATCTAACCATAGAAAATGTACGGTAAAAATATGGTATAAAAGATTTAAAAAATGATATACCTGTATGGGGCATTGACCACGAATACAGTGGTAAGTGGATGTGAAACCTGGGAAATTAACTGTATACTACTGTAGACTTTATTAAACTGCATATTTATGATACACTACATTTAGAAAAAAATTATTTAATAATAAATTAACCTTAGCTTACTGTAACATTTTTACAAATTTGTAAATTTTAAACCTTTTTTACTCTCTTGTAACATCAGTTAAAACAAGCACATTGTTCTGCTGTACAGAAATATTTTCTTTCTTTATATCTTTATTCTATAAACTATTTTTTATAATTTTTTAAAAATTTTAAAATAAAAATTAAAATTAATTTTTGATTTTCATTTTATTCTATTTAATTTTTAACTTAATTTCTATTTTTAAAGATTAAAAATAGAAAATAGGTTATAAAGGTATCAAGAAACTTTATATCTTTATTCTATAAGCTATTTTCTTAAACTTTTTTGTTAAAACATGAGACACAAACACAAACACTAGCATATACTTAGGGTCAGGATCGTCAACAGCACTGACTTGTACCCCCACATCTTGTCCCATAGGAATGTCCTCAGGGACAATATGCCCAGGCAGCCATGTCATCTCCTATATTAATAACACCTTCTGCAGGAATACCTCCTGAAGAACCCGCTTGAGGCTGTTTAAAGTGGTTAACTTTTTAAAAGTATATATGTAAAAGGAGTACACTCTAAAATAACAGAAGAGACTGAGATACCTATCAACTCATTTTATGAGTCCACTGTTATCCTGAGACCAAAAGCATCCAAAAACAGTACAAGAAAAAAAGGAAAGATGGAGGGAAGGCAGGAAGGAAGGAAGGAGGGAGGGAGGGAAGGAGGAAAGGAGGGAGGGAGGGAGGGGGGAAAGAAGGAGGGAAGAAAGGAGTGAAGGAGGGAGGGAGGGAGGCAGGGAGGGAGGGAAGGAAGCATTTTGACAAAATCTGCCACCCAGTAAGAAAAAAACTCTCGAATGCTTTAGTAAATTCATAAACTAGAAACATGGTCATTTACTATCATTATTAAGTATTATGTACTGCATAATATTGTACTGCTATGCTTTTGTAATACTGCCAACAGTCGGTTTGTTTACCCCATCATCACCACAGACACATAAGTAATGCATTGGGCTAGGACATTAAGATAGCTTGTCACCTATTTTATCAATAGGTGCTAAAAAGTTTTCAGTTCCATTTTAATCTTATGGGACCACTGTTGTCTATGTGACCCAAATTTCATTATGTGGTGTATCACTGTACTAACAATGAACAATTAGAAAAACACAGTGTTCATATTTTAGAGTTAAGCACTGATATGTTTACAAATAAAATAATATCTGGCATTTGTTTTGAAGTAATCTGGATAAGAGTATATGGTAGGGATGTACATGAAGCAAGTTGACCATGGGTTGGCAATGTTTGAAGCTAAGTGGTAAAAATTCCGTTATTCCAACCTCTGTGTATAGTGGTTCTCAAAAATGATTCCTGTACTAGCAGCAAGAGCTTCATTTCAGATCGTGTTTGAAAGGCAAACACTGAGGAAACCACATATTTTGTAACCAAAACTCTGGACATGAGGCCCATTAGTCTGTGGTTTAACAAGCCCTTTAGGTGATTTTGATCCAAGCTACAGTTTCCAAATCACTGTTCTTGTATAATTAACAGGAAGATTGCGTGTATTTGTAGAGACATGACATTTGCATATTTTGGAGTTATTCATAATACAATGAAAAATAATGAAAACACCCAGGACAAATGTTTCATTGGAAAATTTTGAATAGTTTGCAGATATAATTCTAATCTGAAACACTCTCAGTCTATGAGAGTCGAAAATCTAGCCCTGGAACTCAACAAAGAGTATGAAAGAACTATCAAAGCCAGTCCCACTTAGGAACACAAGATGCAATAATCTGAAGAGGTAAATATAGCCTTACGCAAAAATAATAAAAATACATCGTAACTAAGTTGTATTTATCCTAGCAAATGGAGGTCGATTTAACATTAGAAAAACATTAAACAGCAGGGAGGATGAAAGGAGTTTGTGTATTACTAATATATTATTTATTTCATTGTTTTTATATGAGTATCCTTTATTTTTTAAAATATGTTAAAATTGAATGCTTATAATTGTTTTACTTTTCTGATTCAAAGATAAATCTAAATAAAGGTTGCAAAAAAATCTTTAAATATTACATTTATTCTTGAAATTCTTGTTAACTCTTATAATTGACAGTTGACAAACAATTAGGAAACATAAGGAACAATTACAATAATTCTGCAACTTCCCCTCTAGATATTCGTGAAATCCTTATATCTATTGGAATCTGGTGTTAAAAAAAAAAATTAAGATTTTTGATAATATACAAATGATTAAAAGAGTAAATATAGTTGTGATTAAGAGAAGTTTGACATTTAAAAATCACAGAAAACAAACTTTTCATCTTTTCATTTATAACAAAAAATGTTAAATGATGTAATCTTTGTTTCCAAAAAAAAAAAAAAAAAAAAAAAAAAAAAAAGTCTTGCTCTGTCCCCAGGCTGGAGTACAGTGGTGTGATCTCGGCTCACCGTAACCTCTGACTCCCTGGTTCAAGCAGTTCTCCTGCCTCAGCCTCCTGAGTAGCTGGAACTACAGGCGTGCGCCAACACACCCAGATAATTTTTGTATTTTTAGTAGAGATGGGGTTTCACCATGTTGGCAAGGATGGTTTCGATCTCCTGACTTCATAATCCTCCCGCCTCAGCACCCCAAAGTGCTGGAATTACAGGCGTGAGCCACCACGCCTGGCCGATTTGATTTTTCAATAAAAATGCAATAATTATAAATAAGGAATAAACAGAGTCTTTCTCTATATCATAAAATATACTAACTTTTATTTTGCTTTCTGTATCCCTTTGATCTCAAAACCAAATATAAACTGTCAATTAAAATTGACTTATCAACAATTATTTTTGTATGTAAACATTTAATTATTACACATCTGTTATTAAATGGAAAAATCTGAAGATATGGTTTATGCATTTTATGCAGTTAAATATATTATATATAGTTTAATAAAATAGTAACCCAAAATTTTAGGAATGTATTTAAAATATATTTATAATATACTACATGAAAATGAAATTATTTTAATATTATTTAGGGAATTGGATTACATATTGCTATAGTTGATGTTAGAATGCCAAAAATTTTGGAAATCCTGATGTCTACAGATACATGTTAGTGCCTCACAAATTGGATTCTTAGATATTTTTCAGAAATATGGTGTATTTACAATTGCAAAAAAAAAAAAGATATTTTTAATTGGAATGTATTCTGAGAATTTTTTCAATTGCACCTATTATTGGTATTTTTGAAAAGAGTAAAATAGATCAACTTATAGAGATATTCAATCAATATATTTAAATTTTGGAATAATTTCATGGGCATAATACACAGCTTTGATTCTACCTTGGTAATAACTTTGTATGATGAAAAAATTTTAAGATTGTAATGATCAAAATAAATGTAACAATGACTAGGAATAAAATAGCACAACCACTAGTAAATTTATTCATCATTTTTTCTTAACTAGGCAAAATATAATTATTTCTTAAAGGTTTTATACTTAACTGTGTGTGTAGGCTTTGTGAGGAAAAATAAATATATTATTCCAGCTCCTTAATTTCAACCTCTGACTTTTCATGCAGGAATTAATTGCATGTCTGCTGCTTCTACATTTATAAATCTCATTATTCCAGCTTTCACCCAGTGACCTCTTAAAACCAGTGATGATCCCACAAAACATAATGGTGGATGTTCATTAATTTATAGTCTAAAAATAATTATTCACTAAATCATAAAACTCAACTTGTGTATGTGGGCGTGTATTTGCATTTAAATCTTTCCCATTGAATTCTTGTTTATATTATTTCAAAATTTATACACATATGTATATCATATATATGATATGTATTTTACAAGTTTATATTGTCACTAGTAAATTGCCACTATTTGCTTTCCTTTTTCTTTAAAACATTTTTGTGTAAGAGAAGTAATTTGTGTAACAGTTGAATGCTACATATATATTGATAAATGTGCTTATGAATGTGAAGAGATGTTTTCCATTTATATTTCATGTCAACAAGCATTAAAGCATCCTCTACACATATACAAAATAAATGGACTATATAACACTATGTCAGACCCCACAGTTTCTCCACTCCTGAAACCTATATCCATTGGTCTTTAATACACTACCAACACACTGAGAATATGTCAATATACTTTTATTTCTGAAAGAGTAAAAATAATTTGGCAGGAGTGGTTCTCTTTTGGAATAAAGAAGAGGAACTAGGCTTTCCTTCTTTATATTCTGGCTATATTGTGACTGCTTTAACATAAACTTTTTTTTTTTCCCCCCAAAATTTAATGTTTAATTCTTTTAAGAATTTTCTTCTTTTTTTAAAATCATAAAAACTGGTAGATTAAATTGGAGCAAAGGGATTTAGATATATATTTTAATATATATAACTTCCTAATTTATGACAATTTTAACATGTTAAGAAATCAACATTTTAACCTTATTTATAAAAGTTTTTGAAGAACATTCCTTTATATAGGTAACTTGCTGTTTTTTTTTAGATGAGCATATATTTTTAGAGATTCTAATTCAGCTATTCAGAATGTGGATAGAAATAGACATGGAAAATTTTTAAATGAACTATTTTGGTTTTTATTGATTACAAAAAATCAGATTTCCAGTGGCTGTTAAAAGCTTTTCATATTAATATCATCATGTTAATCTCTAAAGCTGAAGTATAAATCCTACTTTCAAGTTGTAGGTGACAAAGAAATGACTTAAACCACTCCTAAGACAATGTACATAGGCCAATCATATCAATATTGTTGGTGATGAAACTAATTTTCTACCTCGTAATATGGATTCAAAATAGAATACCATGGGATGGCATTTATCCTTAACAGTCACTCATAAACCTTATAGAAAATAATATAATTTCAGAAATTGATTTATTTCATGTAATTTTAAATATGTATAATCATGTTCAATTTGTTGTTATACCTTAACTTACAATTAAGATTTTTTTAACCCCTATACATTTAACTTCCAGAAGAAATGCTTAGTATTACAATTGCTAAAAATTACCTATTTAATTAGCAGTCTTCATTCTGTCTTATTATTTTCTATTAGGCATCATGTTAAATAGTAATTTTTTTTCAGACTCTAAAATGCCAATACATGGATAAATTTTTAATAACTTTAATTATTATGGCCATTTTGATAGCTTACCAATATGTTATATATGTATATATAATTAAAATATAACTATATGTAAAATTTAAATATACATATGATTCTCTTTTATACTAACCCAACCTAGAAAATATCCATGTATTGATCATTATATTTTAATGAGTAAAAGGAATGAATTTAGTAAAAAAAAATGGTTAGTAATCAATTTTTCATCTCTTGACACTAATTTAATATGTGGCCAATTGCTGGTGATATTGCAAATTCATTCTACATTTCTACCTAATAGAACATACAATTTAGTTATCTAATACAGGATCTGTTAATATATTCAAAGTACTATAACTATTATAGTTAATATTAAAGGATAAACTCAGATAATAATTATAACACAGTCAAATAAAAATGAAGCTGGCTTCAGCAATCATTTGAGATCAAGGCATATTCAGGGTGATATGGCTGTAGACAGCAGCAGCTAGAGAAACAATTTGAAAAATGCAATGCTCCCCTTGTTAAAGACAATACTATGCTTCCAGAATCCCCTTTGATGGCATCACAATAGAATTGCTGACTGAAAATAAGAACAACATAATTATGGCTTGTAGTTTAGGTGTCAATAATAGAACACTTACCAAAGTGTTGGATCCTAGTTTAAATGCAGGTGTGGATCAGGCTCACACAGGAAAAACTATACCCACATTTGTTTTAAGTAAGTAAACTCATTATAATCTCATTTTCGTTGAGGCTTTAATTAATAAATGCCATCCTCAAGAATGTAACAAAATTTAATGTCAGCATAGTGCAATCATAAATGGCAACAAGAAAGTGAGAAAGAGAATTTGAGAATACTCATCCATCTATCCTGAAACAAGTACTCTTCAGAGGAAGTTGTTAACATCGATCTCTTTAGCTGAACTCACCTGAGAATTAGATGCTAGTAACACGTATTCATTATCTAACATTTTAGTATTTAATCACCAGAATAAAAGTAAGCAACAACACAAAAGCAATTAAAATACAGATATTGTTTAACAGTGCCCTATGTTAAATAACTTTACAAAGAACCACTATTTCAAACTGCCACACATAGTGTATAATTAATCTTAAGCAGCAGGAAAAATATATAAGCCTAGTAAGTAGTTATTTTATTATTTTTCTTAAAAAGGGCATCAATCTTAAGTGGAAGTATTAACCTCAAGACTAACATTCTTCTTGAGTTCTATTCAGAAGCTAGGGGACATGGACCTATGTCGATTAAATATTAATTTTGTCATCTTTTATAGACTTTTACACAGATCTCTCTTCTAGTGATAATAAAATTAATATGTCAAAAGAAATTTTAGAGATTTGAAAAGGATATAAAACATCTGTTTGAATAGTATTTGTTATATTCATAGTTTTTATTTTATCCATTAAAATGTACTTCATTTTTATTATTGCCATTTGAGCATACATGAAGAATTTCTCCAAACAGAAGAGACACAACACTTTAGTTGTCAAAAATTGATTAAAAGAAAAACCCCAATTTAAAAATTGCCCAAGCACAAAAGAAACATGTTTTTCCAGTTATCCAACTGACACACTCCCAAAGAGTAGGCTCCTTTCATTTAAGGCAGTGTTTCAGGAATCACAAGATCCTTCCACCTCATGACTTGGTCATTTAGAAGTGGTTTGGTAGGTGCAGCAAATGACCATGGCTCACTGTATACCTATGTAACAAACCTGAACATTCTGCAGGTGTCTGGGAACTTAAAGTGAAATTAAAATAAATTTAACTAAATTTAAATTTAAATAAATAAATGTGGATGCATTGATTTTCATTTTTAAATGAAAGAGCGGTACCTAGAAAATTTAAACTGTTATTATAGATAATTGGAGGATAGACTGTTTGGCTGGCTGACAAATTAGGTGTTTGGCTCTTGTAAGTAAAATTATGAGTGATAAAAAGTCAAATATTTATTACCTTATCTACTTATCTTACTACATTGAAATAGCTATAGTAGAAGGTTTCTTACAAGATTACAGGAAAAGAAGAAGAAGATATGCCCTGATGAAAGTCAAAGAGGCCTTCCCTGAGAAGTTGAGCTGTATCAAAATAAAATCTGCTTTAATTCAGTGAATGCCATGATGTTGGACCCCTATAACCAAAAATATAAAATATACTTGGCCCTTTTTCTCATGGAGTTTGTAATCTAGGTGAGGAAAAGGCATAATAAACAAACATGTGAAATGTACTTGTAAGACTTGCATTTACAATGTATTTATAAATCTCCCCTGTGAATGACAGGAGACATCATGTGGGGCTGAGCCGAGGTTGGTGCACAGCACAAGAACCTGAAGCACGTGTCATTCAGTGGAGGAATTAAAACCTTTCTCCCCACTCCACAGAATCCACAGAAGTATGCTGAGGGAAATTCCCTGCCTAACCCTGGCTCTGGGAGAGAGATGAAAAACAAAAAAGATGAAAACAAAAACCAACAAACAAAAAACAGATGTCTTTTCTGAGAATTACCACAAATTGTACTAGCTTAACTGGAAGCAAGAAATTACTCTAAAAATATGGCTCATTAGCACTTAAAGCCAAAACTTCATTTTAAAGTGATCCCAAGTAATAGCTTTATTTTTTGGCACCTGATGTTATCAAAGAAAAGTGCTCTTAGATTTCAGGTCTTAAAGACCACTAATAATATCTCAAGGAATAAAGAATTACAAATAAAAAATACAACCAATAAAGAAACTAACACCCATAAAGCAGAGTTAGGGAGAAAATGTGAAGATAAATATACACACTCTGTTCTGCAAATAATATGATCATTAGAAACAATATATAGGGCCGGGCGCGGTGGCTCAAGCCTGTAATCCCAGCACTTTGGGAGGCCGAGGCGGGTGGATAACGAAGTCAAGAGATCGAGACCATCCTGGTCAACATGGTGAAACCCCATCTCTATTAAAAATACAAAAAATTAGCTGGGCATGGTGGTGCGTGCCTGTAATCCCAGCTATTCAGGAGGCTGAGGCAGGAGAATTGCCTGAACCCAGGAGGCGGAGGTTGCGGTGAGCCGAGATGGCGCCATTGCACTCCAGCCTGGGCAACATGAGTGAAACTCCGTCTCAAAAAAAAAAAAAAAAAAAAAAAAAAAAAAAAAAAAAAAAAAAA
>NW_022439468.1:0-7797 GCF_009761245.1 Sapajus apella
GTGGCAGGACGTCAGGACATCTGTCATCAGTCCCAGCTCCAGCCCGAATCAGTTCCCTTGTCCCCAAATGATCCATCCTTTCATCTATCCATCCACCTCTCTATCCACCCAGCCACATATCAAATCATCCATTCATATATGTATGCATCTACCCACCCGCAATCCATCGATCCACCAATCCACCTACCCATCCATTCGCGCACCCGTCCATCCGCCCACCCCTCCATCCACGCACCCATGCATCCGCCCACCCGTCCATCCACACACCCATCCATCTGCCCACCCCTCCATCCACGCACCTGTCCGTCCGCCCACCCCTCCATCCACACACCCATGCATCCGCCCACCCGTCCATCCGCCCACCCCTCCGTCCACGCACCCATGCATCCGCCCACCCGTCCATCCACACACCCGTCCATCCGCCCACCCGTCCATCCACGCACCCATGCCTCCGCTCACCCCTCCATCTACCCACCAATCAACGTTTGTTGAAAAAGAAACAATTGCCGGGCGCGGTGGCTCACTCCTGTAATCTCAGCACTTTGGGAGGTTGAGGCGGGTGGATCAAAAGGTCAGGAGATCGAGACCATCCTGGCCAATATGGTGAAACACCGTCTCTACTAAAAATACAAAAAATTAGCTGGGCATGGTGGTGTGTGCCTGTAATCCCAGCTACTCAGGAGGCTGAGGCAGGAGAATTGCCTGAACCCAGGAGGCGGAGGTTGCGGTGAGCTGAGATCGCGCCATTGCACTCCAACCTGGGTAACATGAGTGAAACTCCATCTCAAAAAAAAAAAAAAAGAAAAATCCACGCACCCATCCATCCACCCACCAATCTTTTGTTGAGAAAAAATGAAGTTACTTGTTCATCCATGCACCCACCTATCCATTCACCCATCCACCTATTCACTCACCCACTAATCCATCCATCCATCCACCCACCCATTCATCCATCCATCCATCCATCCATTCATCTACCCATCCACCCATCAACATTTGTTGAAAAAAACAAACATCCACCCACCCATCTATCCTCCCATTCATCCATCCATCCAACCACACACCCATGCACCCATCAACAACATTTGTTGAGAAAAACAAACATCTACCCAACCATCCATCCACCTATCCACTCACACACTAACCCATCCATCCATCCATCCATCCACCTATCCACTCACATACTAACACATCCATCCATCCACCCACTCATCCACCTATCCACCTATACACCCAACCACTCATTCATCTACTCAAACACTAATTCTTCCATCCACCCACTCATCCACCCAGCCACATATCAAATCCTCCATTCATACATACATACATCTACCCATCCATCATCCATCCAACCACCGACCCACTAACCCATCCATCCACGCACCCATCCATCCACTCACAATCCATCCACCCATAAATCAACGTTTGTTGGAAAAAAAAATGAAAAGCCACTTGTTCATCCATGGACCCACCTATCCATTCACCCATCCACCTATTCACTAACCCACTAGTCCATCCATTTATCCATCCATCCATCCATCCATCCATGCATCCATCCATCCATCCACCAGTCTACCCATCGACCCATCAAGAAGTTTTGTTGAAAAAACCAAACATCCACCCACCCACCCATCCAGCCACACACTAACCCATCCATCCACCCAGCCATCCACCTATCCACCCACCCACTAACTTATCTATCCATCCATCTATCCATCTACCCACGCACCCATCCACCTATCCACCACTCACTCATTCATCCACCCAAACACTAACCCATCCATCCACCCACCCATCCATCCACCTATCCAGCCACACACTAACCCATCCATTCATCCACCCATCCACCCACCCATCCACCTATCCACTACCCACTCATTCATCCACCCAAACACTAACCTATCCATCCACCCACCCATCCACCCATCAACAGCATTCGTTGAAAAAAAAATCGACCTACCCATCCATCCCCATCCACCCACCAGCCCACCCATCCACCCATCTATCCTTCCACTCATCCACACATCCATTCATCAACACACTAAGTATCTACTGCTTGTCACTTTGGCAAGGAGCAGGAATGGAGAACAAAGCCATAGGCAGGAGAAGGATTGGGGAAAAGTGGGCCAGGTAGACGGCAGGACAAAGGGAAGACTTTGCTCAAGTTTGTCATGTGGAGGAGCAGCGAGGAGACTGGCAGGGCGTGGTGGCACCTGCCTGTAGTCCCAGCTACTCCGGAGGCGACTACTCCTGGTGAGGATGGAGGCAGTTGAGCTTGCTGGGTTGAAAAGAGCCAAATCAGGGCGGGGCGCGGTGGCTCAAGCCTGTAATCCCAGCACTTTGGGAGGCCGAGGAGGGTGGATCACGAGGTCAAGAGATCGAGACCATCCTGGTCACCACGGTTAAACCCCTTCTCTACTAAAAATACAAAAAATTAGCTAGGCTAATCCCAGCTACTCAGGAGGCTGAGGCAGGAGAATTGCCTGAACCCAGGAGGCGGAGGTTGCGGTGAGCCGAGATCGCGCCATTGCACTCCAGCCTGGGTAACAAGAGCGAAACTCCGTCCCAAAAAAAAAAAAAAAAAAGAAAAGAGCCAAATCAGACATAATTTTACAGAAACATTCATTTAACAACTATGATGTATCCCAAATGTGTTCTTTTTTTTCCCCTCGACTGCTCAGCAAAAAAAATTTTTTTTTAATTTTTTTTATAAAGACAGGGTTTCACCATAGTGGCCAGGCTGGTCTTGAACTCTTAACCTCAGGTGATCCACCCACCTCAGCCTCCCAAAGTGCTGAGTTTACAGGCATGAGCCACCATGCCCGGCCAAAAAAAAATTTTTTTTTTAAGATGGAGTCTTACTCTGTCGCACAGGCTGGAGTATAGTGGTGGGATCTCCTCTCACTGCAACCTCTGGCTCCTGGGTTCAAGCGATTCTCCTGCCTCAGCCTCCAGAGTAGCTGGGACTACAGGTGCCCGGCACTACGCCTGGCTTATTTATTTATTTATATTTTTAAATTAAATTCATTAATTAATTTGTTTGTTTTTTTAGTTTGAAATGGAGTCTTCCTCAGTCACCAGGCTGGAGTGCAGTGGTGCAATCTCAGCTCACTGCAACCTCTACCTCCTGGGTTCAAGCGATTTCTCCTGCCTCAGCCTCCCCAGTAGCTGGGACTACAGGCCTGGGCTACCATGTCCAGCTAATTTGGTATTTTGGTTTTTTTTTTTTTTTTGAGACGGAGTTTCGCTCTTGTTACCCAGGCTGGAGTGCAATGGTGCGATCTCGGCTCACCGCAACCTCCGCCTCCTGGGTTCAGGCAATTCTCCTGCCTCAGCCTCCTGAGTAGCTGGGATTACAGGCACGCGCCACCATGCCCAGCTGATTTTTTGTATTTTTAGTAGAGACGGGGTTTCACCGTGTTAACCAGGATGGTCTCGATCTCTTGACCTCGTGATCCACCCATCTCGGCCTCCCAAAGTGCTGGGATTACAGGCGTGAGCCACCGTGCCCAGCTATTTTATTTTTTGAGACAGAGTCTCACTCTGTCGCCCAGGCTGGAGTGCACGCAATCTTGGCTCACTGCAACCTCCGCCTCCCGGGTTCAAGCCATTCTCCTGCCTCAGCCTCCTGAGTAGCCACCACCGCACCCAACATGAACCGTAATTTCTAATCTCGTGGCCAATCTGTTAGTCCTGCTAAGGCCCTCTAGTCCCCAGGCAAGAAGGCGGTTTGTTTGGGGAAAGAACTGTTATCATCTTTGTTTCAAAGTTAGACTATAAACAAAGTTACTCCCAAAATTAGTTTGGGTGAAGCCCAGGAATGAACAAGGACAGTTTGGAGGTTAGAAGCAAGATGGGGCCGGGCGCGGCGGCTCACGCCTGTCATCCCAACACTTTGGGAGGCTGAGGCGGGTGGATCACGAGGTCAAGAGATCGAGACCATCCTGGTCAACATGGTGAAACCCCGTCTCCACTAAAAATACAAAACATTAGCTGGGCATGGTGGCGCGTGCCTGTAATCCCAGCTACTCAGGAGGCTGGGGCAGGAGAATTGCCTGAACCCGGGAGGCGGACATTGCGGTGAGCCGAGATCGCGCCATTGCATTCCAGCCTGGGTAACAAGAGCGAAACTCTGTCCCAAAAAAAAAAAAAAGAAGCAAGATGGAGTTAGCTGGGTCAGATATCTTTCACCGTCAAAATTTTCTGTTATAATTTTTGCAAAGGTGGTTTCAAACCTGTAATAGGAATGGTGGGAATGTCAGAGGAAAGAGCTCAGGAAGGACATGCATAAAAGTGGGTGGAGGCCGGGCGAGGCAGATCACCTGCGGTCAGGAGTTCAAGACCAGGCTGGCCAACACGGTGAAACCTCATCTCTATTAAAAATACAAGAAACGGGCCGGGCGCGGTGGCTCACGCCTGTAATCCTAGCACTTTGGGAGGCCGAGGTGGGTGGATCACCTGAGGTCAGGAGTTCAAGACCAGTCTGGCCATCATGGAGAAACCCCATCTTTATTGAAAAAAAAAATAAAAATATTATATGAATAAAGTTAAAAAAAAATACAAGAAATTAGCTAGGTGTAGTGGCATGCACCTGTAATCCCAGCTACTCGGGAGGCTGAGGCAGGAGAATCGCTTGAACTGGGGAGGCGGTGGTTGCAGAGAGCTGAGATTGTGCCACTGCACTCCCGCCTGGGTAACTAGAGCGAAACTCCGTCTCAAAAAAAAAAAAAAAATACAATAAACGGGCCAGGCGCGGTGGCTCACGCCTGTAATCCCAGCACTTTGGGAGGCCGAGGCGGGTGGATCACGAGGTCAAGAGATCGAGACCATCCTGGTCAACATGGTGAAACCCCGCCTCTACTAAAACTACAAAAAATACCTGGGCATGGTGGTGCATGCCTGTAGTCCCAGCTACTCAGGAGGCTGAGGCAGAGCTGCTTAAACCCAGGAGGCGGAGGTTGCGGTGAGCTGAGATCGTGCCATTGCACTCCAGTCTGGGCAACAACAGCGAAACTCCATCTCAAAAAAAAAAAAGGCCAGGCGTAGTGGCTTATGCTTGTAATCCCAGCACTTTGGGAGGCTGAGGCGGGCAGATGACGAGGTCAGGAGTTCGAGACCAGCCTGGCGAAAATGGTGAAACCCCGTCTTTACTAAAAACACAAAAATTAGTAGGAAGTGGTGGTGCATGCCTGTAGTCCCGGCTACTTGGGAGGTCGAGGCAGGAGGATCACTTGAACCTGGGAGGCGGAGGTTGCAGTGAGCTGAGATTGCGTGCACTCCAGCCTGGACAACAGAGTGAGACTCTCTCTCAAATTAAAAAAAGCCGCGCTTGGTGGCTCACACCTATAATCCCAGCACTACTTTGGAAGGCCGAAGCGGGTGGATCACCTGAGGTCAGGAGTTCAAGACCAACCTGGCCAAACATGGTGAAACCCGATCTTTAGGAAAAATACAAAAAATTAGCTGAGCGTAGTGGCGGGACCCTGTAATCCGGCAGGCTGAGGCAAAAGAATTGCTCGAACCCGGGAGGCGGAGGTTGCGGTGAGCCGAGATCGCGCCACTGCACTCCTGTCTCGGTGACACAGTGAGATTCTGTCTCAAAAAAAAAAAAAAGGTGAGGAGCTACAGGTGGCCACATGTGGAGTCCAGTTCAACCTCCACCCTCTCTGAGCAGCGTGCGGGAGGGGCACGGGCGTTGGTCCATTCATCCCCAAAGTGTATCTGAGCCCAGATGCCCCTTGCTAGGTCATCCTGAGGATACAGAATATAGAGAGCCTGCTCACACAGGATCCTGGAGGAATTAGCTGCCCAGAATGCTAGTGCAGCGTTTCTTCCCCGGGGAACTGTGGACATTAGGGCCAGATTGTTCTCTGGATGGGGCTGTCCTGGTCACTGCAGAGTGCTAAGCAGCGGCCCTAACCTCCACCCGCTCCACGCCACAGGGTGCTGGGCAGCGTCCCTGACCTCCACCCAGTCCACGCCAGGAGCTTCCCTGCCGCCTAGTTGTGACAACCACAGATGTCCCCAGACATCGCCCAGCATTTCCTGGGGGTGGAATCACCCTGGTTGAGACCCCTGGGTTGGGGGATTCCAAGGGTCTCCAAGAGACTCTGTGTCCCGTGGTCCTCCGCCCTGTTGAAGTCCCAGGAGGCTGCACATATTGAAATCCACGCCCTGAGTGGGGAGGCAGAGAGGAGGTGAATCCCAGCAGCTGGGGTCCACCCTGGTTTACACAATCTGCCCCATCAGGAGTTTCTCCTAGTTTATAGGTGGAGGTAAAAGTAGGGAATTATGGTTTCAGAGTCGTGCTGCTAGAGACCTCCCCAATCCCTCCTAGGAATAACAGCCTCTTTTTTTTTTTTTTTTTTTTGAGATTGAGTCTCACCCTGTTGCCCAGGCTGGAGTGTAATGGCTCGATCTCGGCTCACTGCAACCTCGTCTCCTGGATTCAAGTGATTCTCCTGCCTCAGCCTCCTGAGTTGCTGGGATTACAAGCGTATGCCACGACCCCCGACTAATTTTTTGTATCTTTAGTAGAGACGGGGTTTCACCATGTTGGCCAGGCTGGCTTCGAACTCCTGACCTGGTGATCCACCCGCCTCAGCCTCCCAAAGTGCTGGGATTACAGGCGTGAGCCACCACACCCAGTCAACAGCCTCTTTTTCCCAAATAATTAACACGTGGATTTTCCAGCTCTGTGGACTTCGGCAGCCCTGGGGCTGGATGGTTCTCTGGGGTGGGGCGTCCTTGGCCCCCAGTACAGGGAGCTGAGCAGTGTCCCTTGCCTCCAAGCGCTCCATGGCAGGAGCACCCCCACCAGATGGGATGACCACAAATATCCCCAGACATTGTCCCATGTCCCCTGAGGGTAGAATTGCCGCAGCTTGAGACCCCTGTGTTCAGGCCACCTGCTTATTGATTCAATTCCTGCAGGGAAAGCTGCCCTAGCAGGGAGCAGTGGCTCACGCCTGTAGTCCCAGCGCTTTGGGAAGCAGAGGGAAGAGGATTGCTTGAGCCCAGGAATTTGAGACTGGCCTGGGCAGCAGAGTGAGATCTTGTCCCCACAAAACATATTTTGTTTTATTTTTGTTTTTCTCTCTATATATATTTTTTGAGTCAGATTCTCACTCTGTTGCCCAGGCTGGAATGCAGTGACGCGATCTCGGCTCACTCTGTCTGCCGCCTCCCGGGTTCAAGCGATTCTCCTGCCTCAGCTTCCTGAGTAGCTGGGACTACAGGCATCTGCCACCACGCCTGGCTAATTTTTTGTGTTTTTAGTAGAGACGGGTTTTCACCACGTTGGCCAGGCTGGTCTCGAACTCCTGACCTCGTGATCTGCCCACCTTGGCCTCCTAAAGTGCTGGGATTACAGACCTGAGCTGCTGTAACAGGCAAAAAAATCCTGTGCTTTAAAACTGTCGCCACAAAAGTCACAGGATGATGTAAGTCTGTCACAAGCTGACAAACCATCTCTGTGCTTGTTACAAGCTGATAAATGACCTCAGTGCTGAAACTCCCTCGCGCCCCCTCACCCAATGTCAACTCCTCGTTTTTTTCTGTTTTTTTTTGAGATGGAGTCTTGCTCAGTGGCCAGGCTGGAGTGCAGTGGCACGATATCGGCTCACTGCAACCTTTGCCTCCCTGGTTCAAGCAGGCAACACGGTGAAACTCTGTCTCTACTAAAAATACAAAAAATTGGCCGGGCGCGGTGGCTCAAGCCTGTAATCCCAGCACTGTGGGAGGCCGAGGCGGGTGGATCAGGAGGTCAAGAGATCGAGACCATCCTGGTCAACATGG
>NW_022439468.1:7897-9361 GCF_009761245.1 Sapajus apella
TCCGTCTCAAAAAAAAAAAAAAAAAAAAAAAATACAAAAAATTAGCCGGACATGGTGGTGGGCGCCTGCAACCCCAGCTACTCGGGAGGCTGAGGCGGGAGAATTGCTTGAACCAGGGAGGTGGAGCGGCCGATATCTCGCCAATGCACTCCAGCCTGGCCACAGAGCAAGACTGTGTCTCAAAACAAAACAAAAACTAGCGGTGGACACGGGGTGAGAAGGGCGTGAGGGAGTTTCAGCACTGAGGTCATCTATCAGCTTGTAACGAGCACAGAGATGGTTTGTCAGCTTGTGACAGACTGAAACCATCCTGGGAATTTTGTGGCGGCAGTTTTAATAAAAACAGGGTTTTGGCCGGGCGCGGTGACTCAGGCCTGTAATCTCAGTACTTTCGGAGGCCGAGGTGGGAGGATCATGAGGTCAGGAGTTCGAGACCAGTCTAGCCAACATGGGGAAACCCCGTCTCTACTAAATCTACAAAAATAAGCCGGGCATCCTGGCAGGCACCTGTAATCCCAGCTTCTAGGGAGGCTGAGGCAGGAGAATCGCTTGAACCAGGGAGGCGGAGGTTGCAGTGAGCCGAGATCACACCACTGCACTCCAGCCTGGGAGACAAGAGTGAGACGTTCCCAAAAAAAAAAAAAAAAAAAAAAAAGTCAGTCGTAGTAGCTCATGCTTGTAATCCCAGCACTTTGGGAGGCCGAGGGGGGCAGATCATGAGGTCAGGAGTTCAAGACCAGCCTGGCCAACTTGGTGAAACCCCGTCTCTACTAAAAATACAAAAAATTAGCTGGATGTGGGCTGGGCGTGGTGGCTCACGCCTGTAATCCCAGCACTTTGGGAGGCTGAGGCGGGTGGATCACGAGGTCAAGAGATCCAGACCATCCTGGCCAACAGGGTGAAACCTTGTCTCTACTAAAAATACAAAAAAAAAATTAGCCGGACGTGGTGGAATGCACCTGTGGTCCCAGCTACTCGGGAGGCTGAGCTGGAAGAATCACCTGAACCTAGGAGGTGGAGGTTGCACTGAGCCGAGATTGCACCACCGCACTCCAGCCTGGTGACAGAGCAAGGCTCCGTCTCAAAAAAAAAATAAGTATAATAATTAGCTGAGTGTGATGGCAGGCGCCTGTAATCCCAGCTACTCGGGAGGCTAAGGCAGGAGAATCGCTTGAATCCAGGAGGCGGAGGTTGCAGTGAGCTGAGATGGCACCACCGCACTCCTGCTTGGGAGACAAGAGCGAGGCTCTGCCTAAAAAAACCCCAAAAACCAGGATTTTACAGGTATGTGTAACACAGGAATTTACAAGTATGTATAAAAAACAGTTGTTTTCCGTGACCTCCCGGATCTGCCCGGGTGGCTGTAATCAGGCTTTGCTTAATCGGACCGTGTGTGGCCGCCTTGCTGAGGCTCCTAGATAAGGAGAGTTGAGGATTGCAGCAGCAGAGCATGCGGGGCGGGGG
>NW_022439469.1:0-1917 GCF_009761245.1 Sapajus apella
AAGTTTCTGTGTGTCTCTTCAAATGTATTTTTGTGGTATTCAATAGACGGTTAACAGAAACCTCAATTTCAGTGTTTATTCTTTGGCCAGGCGTGGTGGCTTATGCCTATAATCCCAGCATTTTGGGAGGCCGATGTGGGTGGATTACATGAGGTCAGGAGTTCGGGACCAGTGTGGCCAACATGATGAAACCCCATCTCTACTAAATATAGAAAAAATTACCCAGGCGTGGTGGCAAGTACCTGTGATCCCAGCTACCTGGGAGGCTGAGGCAGGAGAATCGCTTGAATCCAGGAGCTGCAGGTTGCAGTGAGCCGAGATCGCACCAATACACTCCAGCCTGGCTGGGCAAATAAAACAAGAAAGAAACATGTTGAGAACACTCAGTATAAAGTGTAGGCACATTCAGAGTTTGTTGCTGATATCTTTATTTCAGAAAATGGTGTATCACTTTTCTTGGAAAGTGATCAATTCCTACTTAGATGTGAAATATTTTAGCCTTTCTATAATGAGGAATAGAATTCTTTTGGTAACTTACACAAATATCACAGCAACCAGTGCTCCAACCATTCTGTGGCACACTAAACAGTCATGTAAAATCATCAGGTAGAGCAGGGCACACTGCTGTGGAAGGACATCCTGGAGTGCTCTCTAGGTGGCAAGTCCTGTTTCAGGAACTCATGCCATAAATGACGCTCTGCTTCGTTGTTCTCTTCTGAAATATTTCAAAAGAACATTGTGTCTTGAAGCCGTTTCAAAGAGACATTCTAAGAACCCAGTTTAGATCCCAGACTCAAGCATATTTCCTCCTATCTTGCCTTTATTTAGCAGTACATCTAATATGACAGGGGGCAATATAAGTAACACAGATTAAGATAGTAGGAGCTCATAGCCAATTTTCTCACTGGCCATCAACTTTCCATGCAGCCTTTCGTGTTCTTACCTTAGGAACGCTGCTAATTTGCTGGCTCTCTCAAGCGAGGGGTCAGGGACGGGAAAGAATGGCATATGATGTAGAGACCTCTGAGCAGCAGGTCTTTCTGCTTTCTGGTAGCTATTTTCAACCCTCCTTTTGAAATAACTATCAGTGTGTTTCGTGTAAAAGCAGTAGAAAATAAAGAAAAATTATTCATTATACTCAGAATACCCAGAGCTCACTTGTGTTACTATTTGGGTACTGGTTCTTTTGGAAATTTTTGGTATGCATTTGAATATAATATTTTATTCCACAAACCATTTTGTAAAATAAAACTTTTTGATCATTTTATATGTGCTGCCTTGCAACTTTTGCTTAAAGCAGTGAAATAATGGCATAAGTTTCTCAAACAGTACTTGACACCTAGCGAGCACTCCAGGACCTTTGCCTGCCAGGGAACCCTGCTCTACCTGATGATTTTGAATAACGGCTTAATGTACTACGGACTGGTTAGAGCACTATTTATTTACCTACCTTTTGCGATTGGCCATGTTTTTTCGTAAAGTCAGACACAATTCTCTTATGTTTAATTCTAAGAACACACATAAAGCACATGTTGATGACAGATGTGTGATAACTCGTTATAAAATTCAGATAATATACCTTTGTCTAGTGACATAATTAAACCGATGAAATGAGTCACTTTGAATTTAAGGTATTTTAGTATTAAATATACTTGTGTTGCCGGGCGCGGTGGCTCAAGCCTGTAATCCCAGCACTTTGGGAGGCCGAGGCGGGTGGATCACGAGGTCAAGAGATCGAGACCATCCTGGTCAACATGGTGAAACCCCGTCTCTACTAAAAATACAAAAAATCAGCTGGGCATGGTGGCGCATGCCTGTAATCTCAGCTACTCAGGAGGCTGAGGCAGGAGAATTGCCTGAACCCAGGAGACGGAGGTTGCGGTGAGCCGAGATCGCGCCATTGCACTCCAGCCTGGG
>NW_022439469.1:2017-9415 GCF_009761245.1 Sapajus apella
ATAGCTTGTATCTTTAATTCTAAGGAGCTACCAGTTTTAAAAATCTGATGCTGTCTTAGATAATAAATCAAAAGACAACTTTAGCAGATCTGGGAGAATTCTAGTTTGGGGTAAAATGAAATCTATTTCTTGAGCACTTTTAAATGGCCTGGCAGTGTTGCAGATGCAGGGCAAACAGTGGAACACAACATAGAGCCACATTCAAGTCTGACGCTTACATTCGATATGGAGGTAAGGGCAGATAGCACATGAATAGTCAAGAATGGCAGGTGGTCACGTGCTGGGAAGAAAGTAAAACAGGGTGATGGATTAAAGAGGAGGGCAGCTTTATGGAGAGCTGGGGGTAAGAGCTGGATGTTCTCTTTAAGTGACATGGGAACAGTCTTCAAAGTGAAATAGGCTGGGTGTAGGGGCTCCCACCTTTAATCCCAGCACTTTGGAAAGCCAGGATGAGGGGATTCCTTGAGACTGGAAGTTTAAGGCCAGCATGGCCAACACAGAGGCACCCCCATCTTATTAATTTTTAAAACTAAAAAAGTGAAGGGAGCCTTGTGAGGATGATGGGAGGGGCCTTCCAGGAGGGATATCTGCTTTGGAATTCCTGAAATAGAAACAAAGTCGTTTTAGGCAAAGGACAGAAAGACACAAGGGTGGCTGCAGCAGAGTGAAAGGATGCTGGGATGAATAAGGTGGGTGAAGGCCTTGTACACGTAGTGAGCACTCACAGAGAAGATGGACTTCAGTTGAGATGGAAAACTGCTGGAGGATTATAGCCCAGGGGTTACTGTTAATTCTCTAAGAAGAAGACTGAGCAGCGGCTCCGTGCGAATATACTGTAATACAGGCACGGGTGGAAGCAGGAAGAGCAGCTCGGAGGCTGGTGGAGTAGTTCAGGTGAGAGCCAACAGCAAAGGAAGAGTAACAATGACCTGAAAGAGGCTGACTTGAGAAAATCAAGTGAATCTCAAAGTAGATGATAAAGTGGTAAATAGACCAGTCACAGAAAAAGAAATGCAGGTGATTTGTAAACACATCTTCACTCATAAGAGAAAGGCAAATGACAGCTCTACTGTTTCTCCTATTGAGGGAAATTCCAAAAACATGGCAAAACGTTCTTTGGTTTGGCTGTAAGGAAAGTTTCATTCATATATTGCTGGTGGAAATGCAAAAAGGCTCAACTCCGTGAAGGGGAATTTGGCACAATCTCACAGCCTTACAAATGCATTTAAACTAGACATCCAACGTTGAGGAATTTTATCCTGAAGGTATACTCCATAAATGTAAAATAAACTATGCGCAAAGTTCTTGTTGCATTATTTTCAATAGTTAAATATTGGAAATAATTGACATGCCTGGTAAAGGATTGATAAAATAAGCTGGTACTTCTACATAAAGGAGAAGTATGGAGCTGTAAAAAAGAGTAAGATATCTTTTTATTGCTGTGGAGTGATTCCCAACATAGGGTACGCAGAAAAGGAAAAAGAACATGCAGTAATATACATGAAAGAAAGCAGGGGAAATAATGTGTATTTCATTATTTAAAAATAAAAGCCAACGTTGGTGAAGTCTTGATGATGACCTGTGACACTTTTCTCCTTGTCTTCACTGGGTAGCCAAAGTGCATATTTTCTCAAAATGTTATTTTGCTATGGGTTCTGCAAAGGATGTTAACTGTGCACTTTTCACCTTTGAGTTAATTAGAGAAAGCTTTGCTTTGTAATTTATTGTGCATTACGTAGTATACAGACTGCTCTTTCATTTTATCTTATCCTCTCGATGTTTTGAGTTAGGTGGAAAATGGGAATCATGCTTGTGTTACATATGAGGAGGCTGGTTTTAAGAAGAAGATTGAGCACATCAAGAACGTAAATTCTAAATATACGGCATATAAAACTAGAATTTATAAAAAGGTGTGCATATGGCCTGCTTCAAATACTACCTTTTCTAAAAAATCCTTTTTTTTTTTTAAATCTTACTAAAGCAATTAAGCCTCAGGACAAAAACAGCAATATTAGATAGTTAGAAATAAAATGGGGATACTTATAACACAGTAATGCTTTTTATTTTGAAGAGATAGGGTCTTGCTTTGCCACCCAGGCTGGAGTGCAATGGTGTGATCATAGCTCACTGCAGCCTCAATCTCCTAGGCTCAAATGATCTTCCCACAACAGTCTTCCATGTAGCTAGGGATACAAGGGTTCACCACCACATCTGGTAATGTTTAGAAGATTTTTTGTAGAGACGAGTTCTGACTGTGTTGCCCAGGTTGGTCTCAAACTTCTGACCTCAAGCAATCCTCCTACCTTAGCCTCGAAAAATGTCAGGATTGCAGCCATGGGCCAGCACACCTAGCCCAGAAATGTTCTTAAAAGTCTGAAGAAATAAGTTAAATGCTATTAAAAAATATTTAAAAAGATAAACATATACCATGGTAAATGAAATTCACAGTTCAGTCATAATCGCTACAGCAGTGATTAAAACATCCAACAGTTCAGGCAAGTCTGAGAACCTAGAGGGACGTACAGGATTGGTTTGGAAGCCAGAATTAGGATTGTCAGAGCTGGGAAAGCAGAAGCAAGGCAAGAGTGTGAACAGGAGTGGGCCACGCAGCAGCTCCATGGTATGGCGTGTGCACAGGAGTGGGGCACGCAGCAGCTCCGTGGTATGGCATGTGCACAGGAGTGGGGCACGCAGCAGCTCTGTGGTATGGCGTGTGCACAGGAGCGGGGCACGCTGCAGCTCCGTGGTATAGCGTGTGCACAGGAGTGGGGCACGCAGCAGCTCCATGGTGTGCCATGTGCACAGGAGTGGGGCACGCAGCAGATCCGTGGTCTGCCTTGTGCACAGGAGTGGGGCACGCAGCAGGTCCATGGTATGCTGTGTGTCGTCTTTTATGGGAGACCAGCTCCAGCCCAGCAGATGAGAATCACCTGATGGGTGGAAAGAGTGGATTCAGGTAAAATCTCAGACCGTGTATCATAACTGAGAGACTTAAAATATTTGCCTTATGGGTCATAAAGCTAGTAAAAGTGACAACATATTGTTGTTGGGATAAAAGAGTAGGTCGGTCAATGTGGTAAGCCACCTGCCATGTCTCCAGAGCATCAACCATCCCACAGATATATTGGGGCAGCAGGATTTGACAAAGCTTGTGAGAAGA
Source organism: Sapajus apella (assembly GCF_009761245.1). NCBI lineage: Eukaryota > Metazoa > Chordata > Mammalia > Primates > Cebidae > Sapajus > Sapajus apella. The sequence goes on from NW_022439469.1 coordinate 5,178, forward strand.
CCTCTAGGTCCAGGGTCCAGGGCATGATCTAGAGGACTCAGGTGTTCCGGGATCTCTATCCCCAGGGAACCAACTACGTTCTTACCTCAGATCTGTTACTCCTCACTGTGGTGACTCTCGGCAAGTCACTCAAAATGTCTGAGTTTTAATTCACTGAATTGGAAAATATGGGTTGTAGCCCTTCCCTGCCTATCGCTTGGGGCTGATGTGGGGATCAGGGAAATCACAGATCTCTGTCATGAGCTGAAAATCATGTGGCCACGGAAACTGTGAAGTCACTTTCCATCCTGCCCTGCACAGGAGACGTGCAAACTCCCTCTCTATTCAACCTCTACCAAGTATCTGGATTATTCTTCCCGACATTGATTGAACATTTAGGGCATTTACAAAAACATGAGTCTTTTTAAGTCTTTATCTGCATTTCATCCTTTTAGGTGCTATGGACCTTAGTAGGTCTATAGCATAGACCTACTAAGGTTTCCACATCTCAGAATAGGGAAGAGAGGCACAGATGGGTTCATATCCCTCTCCCAGGTATGTGCAGATCCTAAGTAGGATTTGAACCCAGCCTGTTCTTGGTAACTTGGATCTTCTGCTTTTCTATATTGTCTCATGTGAATAAAGGTATCTGCCTTTATTCAGATGAGACAATACAGAAAAGCAGAAGCACACAAATCTTCCTAGAACCCTGATCTAATTCAGGTAGAGTTGAAAATCAGTTGGTGAAAACCAGTATCAAAAGTTTAAACTGTGAATAAGATTTACTAACTTCTCTGTGGTCCTCTGCCAGCAAGATGTCAAGCACTGTCTTTATCATAATTCATTTCTACCTTGCAGGTTTGGCTGGCCGCGCCAAGAGCTGGGCAAAAAAAAAATGGAAGCGTAAGAACGTTTGCCCCGTTGAAAGTGAAGGTAGGGTAGAAATTATATCATTAAGTTTATTGAAGCAAATAATTCCAGTTTACTCATCCAGTGTCCCATATTAGAGAAACTCAGTAACTGCTGTCATGTTCTTCATTTATTTCCTTTGTGCGCATTGACATGCATTAAATCAATGGTGGGTGTTGCAACTACACAAGGAAAGTTACATTGACAAGTTAGTTTGTTACTTAGCTTTTTACAAACAAGTAAAGTTACATTGTTTGTTTGTTTTGTTTGTTTGTTTTTGTGAAAAGATCCCATTTTGTCACCCGGGAGTGCATTGGTGCAATCACACGTCCTTGCAATCTTGACCTCCCCATGTTCAGGTGATCCTTCTACCTCAGCCTCCCAAGCAGGTGGCTGTAATGCAGATGCCTTTATACCAAGCTTTTTATTTTAAATTTCATCTTTTTTGTAGAGACGGGGTTTCACCCTGCTGCACAGTCTTGGTTCACTTTTGATAGTAAAAGACATCTCAAATGTTTAGACATTTGCTTTCAGTTTGGGCAGCTATGAATACAGCAATTATAAACCGCCTTGAGTCTTGTTTGGAAACGTAATTTTTAAAATGTAACTAAGGCAATACTAAAATTATGATTACTTGCTTGTATGGTAACACTACATGTTTCTTTGTAAGAATTTTGATAGAATTTACCGATAAAATCATCAGAAGGTAGTGTTTTTGTTCTTTTGAGAAGATACTAATTATTGATTCAATTTCTAAAATAAATACAGGCCTGTTCAGATGATTAATTTATCCTGAGAAGACTTTTAACCTTCTGAAACAGATCCAAAAAATTAGCTCACTTCGTATAATGTATCTAAGTGTGAGCACAGCTGTGTTCAGAAATTTCCTTTATTATTATTCTTTAAGTTCACTCCTCTTGAACTGATATTATCACTACATTGAAACTTCCTTCTTTCCTTTGAGTTTAGACAAGGTAGAGGTTTATCAATGTCACTGATTTTTTTAAAGAACTGGTTTTTTGTTTTGTTGCTTTTCTCTGATGATTTCCTGTTTTTTATTCCATTAATTTCTGCAGTTATTACTTTTTCTCTATTGGACACTGCTGTTTTTCTTTCATTGCCACAGGTGGAGACTAGATTATGAATTTAGATTTTTCTCATTACGGACACATCATCATGAATATTACTCACTGAATATATTATTGAAATGCACACTTACTAATTAAAATAATAAATCTGTATACCTTACTACAATTTAAAAAATACACCAGGTTAGATGATAAATGTAGTAGCAGGATATGTAGCTCCACAGAAGTTAAATAAACCTGTAACCTTTCCTAAAATGTGGGGATTTGCCTGGACCTTCACATGGGCAGCAGGTGTGATGAGATGCTCTCACTGAGCCACACACTGCCTTTCTGTGTTAACCGGTTCTTAGACTATTTCACACTGATGAGGTTGCCCTAGCTAGGAAGCCAAGGCTCTTTCATTTCTTTCTGCCCCTCTCCTTTGCCTTCCTTCAGCACCAAGGAGAATGGTCCAGCAGCAGTTCAGTCCGTGCTTGTCTACTGCCCAGCTCCACACACTCCAGCCCCCATCCACATTCCTCAAAGCTCCTTGTGAGATTCCTCAGCAGCACCAATGCCATGTCACTCTCTGTTCTCTTAGGTCCTGCCGACCACCCAGAGGAGGGTACCCTTGGCAGTGAGGCGGAGGTGGTGGCCTCTACCATGGTAACAATACATTTCTTTGTCTGGAAATTTTTTGTGTGTGGGGCTTCTACACTATGAAGTTAATATGATTTTTGACTGCCATCGTAAATCAGGCCTCAGGGGGTCCTGGACTCTAGAGACTGGTCACTGGAGATTATGACCAACTGAGGCCTGATGGACAATGTCCATCAAAAGAGGGCATCACGTACAAACTGGTCGTGAGCATATTTCTCATTAGCAGCATTGTCTTCTTGAAAAAATAATTTCGTATTTCCTAGCCAACATTCACACTTGCTAAATGTTCCAAACCCACTGCATTTTCTGCAAGCATCCTCTATGCGTTATTTGGGGCCAGTGACTTGATCACTGTTCTACATCTGGTTTTCTCATTGTTATGGTTGTTGTTGTTTTGAGACAGCGTCTCTGTCAACAGTCTACAGTGCAGTGGTGTGATCTCAGATCACTGTAACTTCCACCTACTGGGTTCAAGCAGTTCTCCTGCCTCAGTTTCCTGAGTAGCTGGGACTACAGGCTCACGCCACCACCATGCACAGCTTTTTTGTAGTTTTTAGTATAGACGGGGTTTCACCATGTTGGCCAGGATGGTCTCTATCTCTTGACCTCATGATCTGCCGACCTTGGTTTCCCAACCTGCTCGGATTACATGCGTGAGCCACCGCGCCCGGCCTGCCATCTGGTTTTCTAATCTCACCAAGTGAATAAAAGACCTGTGCCAAAGGGACCCAGCTTGATGTAACCCTCACGTTGTTTATTTTTCTCTTATTGCAGGAGAAGCCTGTGGCCCCGTATCCCCACCGTACGTATTCTTTTTCCTTTAAAGAGTTACTGAGACGTACTTTACATGCAAACCAACTCACCCATTTACAGTAGGTGATTCAGTGTTTTTACTATATTTACAGGGTTGTGCAGCCATTGTGACAATCTAATTTTAGAAGCTCTTGATTCCCCCTCAAAAAACCCCATTAGAAGTGACTCCTCTGTTTTCCCCAACCCCCACAGCCCTGGTTCTAGGCAGCCCTCATCTACTTCCTGTTTCTATAGTACACTGCCTTTCTGTATTCACCGGTTGTTCAAATGACTATTTCACATTGATGAGGTTGCCCTAGCTAGGAAGCCAAGGCTCTTTCATTTCTTTCTGCCCCTCTCCTTTGCCTTCCTTCAGCACCAAGGAGAGTGGCCCAGCAGCAGCTCAGTCCGTGCTTGTCTACCGCCCAGCTCCACACACTCCAGCCCCCGTCCACATTCCCCAAAGCTCCTTGTGAGATTCCTCAGCAGCACCAATGCCATTTCGCTCTGTGTTCTCTTAGCTCCTGTTGAACATCCAGAGGAGGTTTCCCTTGGCAGTGAGGAGGAGGAGGTGGCCTCTGACTTGGTAACATACATTTCTTTGTCTGAAAATTCTTTTTGTGTGGGGCTTCTAGACTATGAAGTCAATATGATTTTTGACTGCCATCATAAATCTGGCCTCAGGGGGTCCTGGACTCTAGAGACTGCTCACTGGAGATTATGACCAACTGAGCCCTGGTGGACGATGTTCGTCAAGAAAGGGCATCACCTACAAACTGGTCATGAGCATATTTCTGAGTAGCAGCGTTTTCTTCTTTAAAAAATAATTTC
>NW_022439470.1:0-1917 GCF_009761245.1 Sapajus apella
AAGTTTCTGTGTGTCTCTTCAAATGTATTTTTGTGGTATTCAATAGAGGGTTAACAGAAACCTCAATTTCAGTGTTTATTCTTTGGCCAGGCGTGGTGGCTTATGCCTATAATCCCAGCATTTTGGGAGGCCGATGTGGGTGGATTACATGAGGTCAGGAGTTCGGGACCAGTGTGGCCAACATGATGAAACCCCATCTCTACTAAATATAGAAAAAATTACCCAGGCGTGGTGGCAAGTACCTGTGATCCCAGCTACCTGGGAGGCTGAGGCAGGAGAATCGCTTGAATCCAGGAGCTGCAGGTTGCAGTGAGCCGAGATCGCACCAATACACTCCAGCCTGGCTGGGCAAATAAAACAAGAAAGAAACATGTTGAGAACACTCAGTATAAAGTGTAGGCACATTCAGAGTTTGTTGCTGATATCTTTATTTCAGAAAATGGTGTATCACTTTTCTTGGAAAGTGATCAATTCCTACTTAGATGTGAAACATTTTAGCCTTTCTATAATGAGGAATTGAATTCTTTTGGTGACTTACACAAATATCACAGCAACCAGTGCTCCAACCATTCTGTGGCACACTAAACAGTCATGTAAAATCATCAGGTAGAGCAGGGCACACTGCTGTGGAAGGACATCCTGGAGTGCTCTCTAGGTGGCAAGTCCTGTTTCAGGAACTCATGCCATAAATGACGCTCTGCTTCGTTGTTCTCTTCTGAAATATTTCAAAAGAACATTGTGTCTTGAAGCCGTTTCAAAGAGACATTCTAAGAACCCAGTTTAGATCCCAGACTCAAGCATATTTCCTCCTATCTTGCCTTTATTTAGCAGTACATCTAATATGACAGGGGGCAATATAAGTAACACAGATTAAGATAGTAGGAGCTCATAGCCAATTTTCTCACTGGCCATCAACTTTCCATGCAGCCTTTCGTGTTCTTACCTTAGGAACGCTGCTAATTTGCTGGCTCTCTCAAGCGAGGGGTCAGGGACGGGAAAGAATGGCATATGATGTAGAGACCTCTGAGCAGCAGGTCTTTCTGCTTTCTGGTAGCTATTTTCAACCCTCCTTTTGAAATAACTATCAGTGTGTTTCGTGTAAAAGCAGTAGAAAATAAAGAAAAATTATTCATTATACTCAGAATACCCAGAGCTCACTTGTGTTACTATTTGGGTACTGGTTCTTTTGGAAATTTTTGGTATGCATTTGAATATAATATTTTATTCCACAAACCATTTTGTAAAATAAAACTTTTTGATCATTTTATATGTGCTGCCTTGCAACTTTTGCTTAAAGCAGTGAAATAATGGCATAAGTTTCTCAAACAGTACTTGACACCTAGCGAGCACTCCAGGACCTTTGCCTGCCAGGGAACCCTGCTCTACCTGATGATTTTGAATAACGGCTTAATGTACTACGGACTGGTTAGAGCACTATTTATTTACCTACCTTTTGCGATTGGCCATGTTTTTTCGTAAAGTCAGACACAATTCCCTTATGTTTGATTCTAAGAACACACATAAAGCACATGTTGATGACAGATGTGTGATAACTCGTTATAAAATTCAGATAATATACCTTTGTCTAGTGACATAATTAAACCGATGAAATGAGTCACTTTGAATTTAAGGTATTTTAGTATTAAATATACTTGTGTTGCCGGGCGCGGTGGCTCAAGCCTGTAATCCCAGCACTTTGGGAGGCCGAGGCGGGTGGATCACGAGGTCAAGAGATCGAGACCATCCTGGTCAACATGGTGAAACCCCGTCTCTACTAAAAATACAAAAAATCAGCTGGGCATGGTGGCGCATGCCTGTAATCTCAGCTACTCAGGAGGCTGAGGCAGGAGAATTGCCTGAACCCAGGAGACGGAGGTTGCGGTGAGCCGAGATCGCGCCATTGCACTCCAGCCTGGG
>NW_022439470.1:2017-9415 GCF_009761245.1 Sapajus apella
ATAGCTTGTATCTTTAATTCTAAGGAGCTACCAGTTTTAAAAATCTGATGCTGTCTTAGATAATAAATCAAAAGACAACTTTAGCAGATCTGGGAGAATTCTAGTTTGGGGTAAAATGAAATCTATTTCTTGAGCACTTTTAAATGGCCTGGCAGTGTTGCAGATGCAGGGCAAACAGTGGAACACAACATAGAGCCACATTCAAGTCTGACGCTTACATTCGATATGGAGGTAAGGGCAGATAGCACATGAATAGTCAAGAATGGCAGGTGGTCACGTGCTGGGAAGAAAGTAAAACAGGGTGATGGATTAAAGAGGAGGGCAGCTTTATGGAGAGCTGGGGGTAAGAGCTGGATGTTCTCTTTAAGTGACATGGGAACAGTCTTCAAAGTGAAATGGGCTGGGTGTAGGGGCTCCCACCTTTAATCCCAGCACTTTGGAAAGCCAGGATGAGGGGATTCCTTGAGACTGGAAGTTTAAGGCCAGCATGGCCAACACAGAGGCACCCCCATCTTATTAATTTTTAAAACTAAAAAAGTGAAGGGAGCCTTGTGAGGATGATGGGAGGGGCCTTCCAGGAGGGATATCTGCTTTGGAATTCCTGAAATAGAAACAAAGTCGTTTTAGGCAAAGGACAGAAAGACACAAGGGTGGCTGCAGCAGAGTGAAAGGATGCTGGGATGAATAAGGTGGGTGAAGGCCTTGTACACGTAGTGAGCACTCACAGAGAAGATGGACTTCAGTTGAGATGGAAAACTGCTGGAGGATTATAGCCCAGGGGTTACTGTTAATTCTCTAAGAAGAAGACTGAGCAGCGGCTCCGTGCGAATATACTGTAATACAGGCACGGGTGGAAGCAGGAAGAGCAGCTCGGAGGCTGGTGGAGTAGTTCAGGTGAGAGCCAACAGCAAAGGAAGAGTAACAATGACCTGAAAGAGGCTGACTTGAGAAAATCAAGTGAATCTCAAAGTAGATGATAAAGTGGTAAATAGACCAGTCACAGAAAAAGAAATGCAGGTGATTTGTAAACACATCTTCACTCATAAGAGAAAGGCAAATGACAGCTCTACTGTTTCTCCTATTGAGGGAAATTCCAAAAACATGGCAAAACGTTCTTTGGTTTGGCTGTAAGGAAAGTTTCATTCATATATTGCTGGTGGAAATGCAAAAAGGCTCAACTCCGTGAAGGGGAATTTGGCACAATCTCACAGCCTTACAAATGCATTTAAACTAGACATCCAACGTTGAGGAATTTTATCCTGAAGGTATACTCCATAAATGTAAAATAAACTATGCGCAAAGTTCTTGTTGCATTATTTTCAATAGTTAAATATTGGAAATAATTGACATGCCTGGTAAAGGATTGATAAAATAAGCTGGTACTTCTACATAAAGGAGAAGTATGGAGCTGTAAAAAAGAGTAAGATATCTTTTTATTGCTGTGGAGTGATTCCCAACATAGGGTACGCAGAAAAGGAAAAAGAACATGCAGTAATATACATGAAAGAAAGCAGGGGAAATAATGTGTATTTCATTATTTAAAAATAAAAGCCAACGTTGGTGAAGTCTTGATGATGACCTGTGACACTTTTCTCCTTGTCTTCACTGGGTAGCCAAAGTGCATATTTTCTCAAAATGTTATTTTGCTATGGGTTCTGCAAAGGATGTTAACTGTGCACTTTTCACCTTTGAGTTAATTAGAGAAAGCTTTGCTTTGTAATTTATTGTGCATTACGTAGTATACAGACTGCTCTTTCATTTTATCTTATCCTCTCGATGTTTTGAGTTAGGTGGAAAATGGGAATCATGCTTGTGTTACATATGAGGAGGCTGGTTTTAAGAAGAAGATTGAGCACATCAAGAACGTAAATTCTAAATATACGGCATATAAAACTAGAATTTATAAAAAGGTGTGCATATGGCCTGCTTCAAATACTACCTTTTCTAAAAAATCCTTTTTTTTTTTTAAATCTTACTAAAGCAATTAAGCCTCAGGACAAAAACAGCAATATTAGATAGTTAGAAATAAAATGGGGATACTTATAACACAGTAATGCTTTTTATTTTGAAGAGATAGGGTCTTGCTTTGCCACCCAGGCTGGAGTGCAATGGTGTGATCATAGCTCACTGCAGCCTCAATCTCCTAGGCTCAAATGATCTTCCCACAACAGTCTTCCATGTAGCTAGGGATACAAGGGTTCACCACCACATCTGGTAATGTTTAGAAGATTTTTTGTAGAGACGAGTTCTGACTGTGTTGCCCAGGTTGGTCTCAAACTTCTGACCTCAAGCAATCCTCCTACCTTAGCCTCGAAAAATGTCAGGATTGCAGCCATGGGCCAGCACACCTAGCCCAGAAATGTTCTTAAAAGTCTGAAGAAATAAGTTAAATGCTATTAAAAAATATTTAAAAAGATAAACATATACCATGGTAAATGAAATTCACAGTTCAGTCATAATCGCTACAGCAGTGATTAAAACATCCAACAGTTCAGGCAAGTCTGAGAACCTAGAGGGACGTACAGGATTGGTTTGGAAGCCAGAATTAGGATTGTCAGAGCTGGGAAAGCAGAAGCAAGGCAAGAGTGTGAACAGGAGTGGGCCACGCAGCAGCTCCATGGTATGGCGTGTGCACAGGAGTGGGGCACGCAGCAGCTCCGTGGTATGGCATGTGCACAGGAGTGGGGCACGCAGCAGCTCTGTGGTATGGCGTGTGCACAGGAGCGGGGCACGCTGCAGCTCCGTGGTATAGCGTGTGCACAGGAGTGGGGCACGCAGCAGCTCCATGGTGTGCCATGTGCACAGGAGTGGGGCACGCAGCAGATCCGTGGTCTGCCTTGTGCACAGGAGTGGGGCACGCAGCAGGTCCATGGTATGCTGTGTGTCGTCTTTTATGGGAGACCAGCTCCAGCCCAGCAGATGAGAATCACCTGATGGGTGGAAAGAGTGGATTCAGGTAAAATCTCAGACCATGTATCATAACTGAGAGACTTAAAATATTTGCCTTATGGGTCATAAAGCTAGTAAAAGTGACAACATATTGTTGTTGGGATAAAAGAGTAGGTCGGTCAATGTGGTAAGCCACCTGCCATGTCTCCAGAGCATCAACCATCCCACAGATATATTGGGGCAGCAGGATTTGACAAAGCTTGTGAGAAGACCTCTAGGTCCAGGGTCCAGGGCATGATCTAGAGGACTCAGGTGTTCCGGGATCTCTATCCCCAGGGAACCAACTACGTTCTTACCTCAGATCTGTTACTCCTCACTGTGGTGACTCTCGGCAAGTCACTCAAAATGTCTGAGTTTTAATTCACTGAATTGGAAAATATGGGTTGTAGCCCTTCCCTGCCTATCGCTTGGGGCTGATGTGGGGATCAGGGAAATCACAGATCTCTGTCATGAGCTGAAAATCATGTGGCCATGGAAACTGTGAAGTCACTTTCCATCCTGCCCTGCACAGGAGACGTGCAAACTCCCTCTCTATTCAACCTCTACCAAGTATCTGGATTATTCTTCCCGACATTGATTGAACATTTAGGGCATTTACAAAAACATGAGTCTTTTTAAGTCTTTATCTGCATTTCATCCTTTTAGGTGCTATGGACCTTAGTAGGTCTATAGCATAGACCTACTAAGGTTTCCACGTCTCAGAATAGGGAAGAGAGGCACAGATGGGTTCATATCCCTCTCCCAGGTATGTGCAGATTCTAAGTAGGATTTGAACCCAGCCTGTTCTTGGTAACTTGGATCTTCTGCTTTTCTATATTGTCTCATGTGAATAAAGGTATCTGCCTTTATTCAGATGAGACAATACAGAAAAGCAGAAGCACACAAATCTTCCTAGAACCCTGATCTAATTCAGGTAGAGTTGAAAATCAGTTGGTGAAAACCAGTATCAAAAGTTTAAACTGTGAATAAGATTTACTAACTTCTCTGTGGTCCTCTGCCAGCAAGATGTCAAGCACTGTCTTTATCATAATTCATTTCTACCTTGCAGGTTTGGCTGGCCGCGCCAAGAGCTGGGCAAAAAAAAAATGGAAGCGTAAGAACGTTTGCCCCGTTGAAAGTGAAGGTAGGGTAGAAATTATATCATTAAGTTTATTGAAGCAAATAATTCCAGTTTACTCATCCAGTGTCCCATATTAGAGAAACTCAGTAACTGCTGTCATGTTCTTCATTTATTTCCTTTGTGCGCATTGACATGCATTAAATCAATGGTGGGTGTTGCAACTACACAAGGAAAGTTACATTGACAAGTTAGTTTGTTACTTAGCTTTTTACAAACAAGTAAAGTTACATTGTTTGTTTGTTTTGTTTGTTTGTTTTTGTGAAAAGATCCCATTTTGTCACCCGGGAGTGCATTGGTGCAATCACACGTCCTTGCAATCTTGACCTCCCCATGTTCAGGTGATCCTTCTACCTCAGCCTCCCAAGCAGGTGGCTGTAAGGCACATGCCTTTATACCAAGCTTTTTATTTTAAATTTTATCTTTTTTGTAGAGACGGGGTTTCACCCTGCTGCACAGGCTTGGTTCACTTTTGATAGTAAAAGACATCTCAAATGTTTAGACATTTGCTTTCAGTTTGGGCAGCTATGAATACAGCAATTATAAACCGCCTTGAGTCTTGTTTGGAAACGTAATTTTTAAAATGTAACTAAGGCAATACTAAAATTATGATTACTTGCTTGTATGGTAACACTACATGTTTCTTTGTAAGAATTTTGATAGAATTTACCGATAAAATCATCAGAAGGTAGTGTTTTTGTTCTTTTGAGAAGATACTAATTATTGATTCAATTTCTAAAATAAATACAGGCCTGTTCAGATGATTAATTTATCCTGAGAAGACTTTTAACCTTCTGAAACAGATCCAAAAAATTAGCTCACTTCGTATAATGTATCTAAGTGTGAGCACAGCTGTGTTCAGAAATTTCCTTTATTATTATTCTTTGAGTTCACTCCTCTTGAACTGATATTATCACTACATTGAAACTTCCTTCTTTCCTTTGAGTTTAGACAAGGTAGAGGTTTATCAATGTCACTGATTTTTTTAAAGAACTGGTTTTTTGTTTTGTTGCTTTTCTCTGATGATTTCCTGTTTTTTATTCCATTAATTTCTGCAGTTATTACTTTTTCTCTATTGGACACTGCTGTTTTTCTTTCATTGCCACAGGTGGAGACTAGATTATGAATTTAGATTTTTCTCATTACGGACACATCATCATGAATATTACTCACTGAATATATTATTGAAATGCACACTTACTAATTAAAATAATAAATCTGTATACCTTACTACAATTTAAAAAATACACCAGGTTAGATGATAAATGTAGTAGCAGGATATGTAGCTCCACAGAAGTTAAATAAACCTGTAACCTTTCCTAAAATGTGGGGATTTGCCTGGACCTTCACATGGGCAGCAGGTGTGATGAGATGCTCTCACTGAGCCACACACTGCCTTTCTGTGTTAACCGGTTCTTAGACTATTTCACACTGATGAGGTTGCCCTAGCTAGGAAGCCAAGGCTCTTTCATTTCTTTCTGCCCCTCTCCTTTGCCTTCCTTCAGCACCAAGGAGAATGGTCCAGCAGCAGTTCAGTCCGTGCTTGTCTACTGCCCAGCTCCACACACTCCAGCCCCCATCCACATTCCTCAAAGCTCCTTGTGAGATTCCTCAGCAGCACCAATGCCATGTCACTCTCTGTTCTCTTAGGTCCTGCCGACCACCCAGAGGAGGGTACCCTTGGCAGTGAGGCGGAGGAGGTGGCCTCTACCATGGTAACAATACATTTCTTTGTCTGGAAATTTTTTGTGTGTGGGGCTTCTACACTATGAAGTTAATATGATTTTTGACTGCCATCGTAAATCAGGCCTCAGGGGGTCCTGGACTCTAGAGACTGGTCACTGGAGATTATGACCAACTGAGGCCTGATGGACAATGTCCATCAAAAGAGGGCATCACGTACAAACTGGTCGTGAGCATATTTCTCATTAGCAGCGTTATCTTCTTGAAAAAATAATTTCGTATTTCCTAGCCAACATTCACACTTGCTAAATGTTCCAAACCCACTGCATTTTCTGCAAGCATCCTCTATGCGTTATTTGGGGCCAGTGACTTGATCACTGTTCTACATCTGGTTTTCTCATTGTTATGGTTGTTGTTGTTTTGAGACAGCGTCTCTGTCAACAGTCTACAGTGCAGTGGTGTGATCTCAGATCACTGTAACTTCCACCTACTGGGTTCAAGCAGTTCTCCTGCCTCAGTTTCCTGAGTAGCTGGGACTACAGGCTCACGCCACCACCATGCACAGCTTTTTTGTAGTTTTTAGTATAGACGGGGTTTCACCATGTTGGCCAGGATGGTCTCTATCTCTTGACCTCATGATCTGCCGACCTTGGTTTCCCAACCTGCTCGGATTACATGCGTGAGCCACCGCGCCCGGCCTGCCATCTGGTTTTCTAATGTCACCAAGTGAATAAAAGACCTGTGCCAAAGGGACCCAGCTTGATGTAACCCTCACGTTGTTTATTTTTCTCTTATTGCAGGAGAAGCCTGTGGCCCCGTATCCCCACCGTACGTATTCTTTTTCCTTTAAAGAGTTACTGAGACGTACTTTACATGCAAACCAACTCACCCATTTACAGTAGGTGATTCAGTGTTTTTACTATATTTACAGGGTTGTGCAGCCATTTTTACAATCTAATTTTAGAAGCTCTTGATTCCCCCTCAAAAAACCCCATTAGAAGTGACTCCTCTGTTTTCCCCAACCCCCACAGCCCTGGTTCTAGGCAGCCCTCATCTACTTCCTGTTTCTATAGTACACTGCCTTTCTGTATTCACCGGTTGTTCAAATGACTATTTCACATTGTTGTGGTTGCCCTAGCTAGGAAGCCAAGGCTCTTTCATTTCTTTCTGCCCCTCTCCTTTGCCTTCCTTCAGCACCAAGGAGAGTGGCCCAGCAGCAGCTCAGTCCGTGCTTGTCTACCGCCCAGCTCCACACACTCCAGCCCCCGTCCACATTCCCCAAAGCTCCTTGTGAGATTCCTCAGCAGCACCAATGCCATTTCACTCTGTGTTCTCTTAGCTCCTGTTGAACATCCAGAGGAGGTTTCCCTTGGCAGTGAGGAGGAGGAGGTGGCCTCTGACTTGGTAACATACATTTCTTTGTCTGAAAATTCTTTCTGTGTGGGGCTTCTAGACTATGAAGTCAATATGATTTTTGACTGCTATCATAAATCTGGCCTCAGGGGGTCCTGGACTCTAGAGACTGCTCACTGGAGATTATGACCAACTGAGCCCTGGTGGACGATGTTCGTCAAGAAAGGGCATCACCTACAAACTGGTCATGAGCATATTTCTGAGTAGCAGCGTTTTCTTCTTTAAAAAATAATTTC
>NW_022439471.1:0-9409 GCF_009761245.1 Sapajus apella
TAAAAATCAAAACTCTTAGTAAACTAGGATTAGGTCACTTTCACAATGTGATAATAAATATCAGCATCAAACTCAATGGTGAAAGATTATAAGTGTTCCTATTAAAAATGGGTACACATAAAGAAATGCTCAGTGTTGTTAGCTATCAGGGAAATGCAAATCAAAACCACAATGAGATACCATCTTGCATACTAGGATGACTATAATCAAAAAGAAAGATTATAACAGGTGTTAGCAAGGATGCAGAGAAATTGGAACCCATGTATATTGGTGGTGGAAATATTAAATGGTACAGCTGCTTTGGAAAATAGTCTAGAAGCTCTTCTAAAGCCGCACCATAAGAGTTACCAAATGACCCAGCAATTCCATTCCTAAGTATATAGCCAAGATAAATTGAAAACGTACTTATACACAAAAACTTATGCTCAGAAGTACAAAGCAGCATTATTATTGGTAGTCAAAAGGTAGATACAACCAAAATGTCTATCAGCTGATGAATGGATAAATGAAATATGATATATACTCATAATGATAGATCATTGGGCAACAAAAAATAAAGCAGTGATACATTCTACAAATAGATGAACTTGGATGGAAACCATAGATTCAGAACATGATTGCTAAGTGAAAGAGACCAGTATCAAAGTGTGACATGTTGAGTGATTTCATTTATATGACATGTTCAGAATAGGCACATCCATAGAGACAGAGGGTAAATTGATTTTTTAGGGCCAGAGTGGTTGGAGGAATTACTGGGATGTGACTGGTAATGGGTGTAGGGTTTCTTTTTGCGGTGATGAAAATGTTTTAAAATTGGTGTGCTAGTGGTTGCATAATGATGGTGTATACAGTGCTGTGAATATGCTAAAAAACATTGAATAGTACATTTAAATGGGTGAATTATATGATATATGAGTTATATCTCAATAAAGCTGTTATTAAACAAATGAAAAACAATGCAAGAGTGACCATGGTCTCCATGCTATTTCTAGTTACTCTGAAGTTTCTAATTAATGCCATTCATTATACAAGGAAAAAAGAGATAAATAATGGAAAGGAAGCAACAAATTATTACAGAAAATAGTTGTCTACTCAGACCATTCAAGAGATTTATACTAAAATGAATAAAAAAGTTTGCTAAGGAGGCAGGTATAAAAACTCGTTGGACCTTGGGCTGTTATCCTTACTATATATAAAGAGTTCTTATAAATATGTAAGAAATGATCACCTAGAAGGAAAGTAAACCAGTGATATGAAGACCATTTGCAAACAATACATCATGATAGATAACCATGCAAAAGAATGTGCAGCATATCAGTAACAAAAGAAATACTTCTTAAAAAAAAATCATAAGCTGGTAGGTGAGGGCCACTGTTGTTGAATGAATGTCTTTAACATACGTAGACATTCACAAGTCCTCAGGAATTTAGCAATGCCTCAGAGTAAATTACGTGACTACAAATATTTATAATACCTAATTCTTTATTGACCTCAGTAGATATCTGAAAATTGAGAGGAAGTAATCTCTGAAAATTGGGATCCGCTAGAGCTATTCCTAGAGGGCTGGCTTGGCTATAAGCACTTAGAGGAGACTGAGGCAATAGGAGGTCTTGAGGCTTGTTTGCTCTTGGTGTCCTGAGGAATGTTCATGAGGTCTGCCACTCCCCTGGCTCTCCCCTGGAGCGGAAGGGAGGTCTGAGGCTCCTAAACTAGATCAGGACCACAGTTTCTATTATTATTTATTATTATTTTTTTAGATGGAGTCTGAGTCTGTCATCCAGGCTGGAGTGCAGTGGCATGATCTTGGTTCACTGCAACCTCTGCCTTCTGGGTTCAAGTGAATTTCCTGTCTCAGCTTTCTGAGTAGCTAGAATTGTAGGTGCCCGCCACCACACCAGGCTAATTTTTATATTTTTAGTAGAGATGGGGTTTTACCATGTTGGCCAGACTGGTCTCAAACTCCTGACTTTAGGTGATCAGCCTGCTTCAGCCTCCCAAGGTGCTGGGATTACAGGTGTGAGCCACCTTGCTGGCCCACAGCTTTTATTTAAACTGAAGAATGGAGTGATTACAATGCATTAGTTCCTAAGCTGCCTCATGGAAGCAACTACCATTTTGACTGGAGGGATGAGTCAGTGTTTATCTGCAGGTGGTTGATTGTTGACAGTAGTAGGATTCCTGTGCCCTGTGGTCATTATAGGAGTGTCCCTCTGGTGGTTATAGTGGCTGTGTCTTACTAGAGTCATCATTGCTTCAATTTTCTCTTGCCCTGTAGAGACTATCTTGTCATTTCAGTTACATATTACGTTAAGATGATCTCAGTATACATATCCTTGAAATTGCCCTGCATATAAGAGATGTACACTTGATAAAAATTATTTCTAGAAATCTTTTGTAGCTGAGTTGTGATAATACCATTCATTAGAAAGATTTTTTTTTTACAAATCAGTGTAAGGATCTTGAAATGGTATGTTTTCCTTATACACATTTATCTGATACTTTTTTCTCCCATGTGTATGTTTATACTTCCCTACTTGTTTATATGGAAGCAAACAGCCTTAAGCCCATTTCTACAAGTTAGAAACACGTAGAAAAATGTGTTATTTTCTTTTTCATAGAATGTAATTCATGTATAGTCAGTGTAAACTCAGAACTTTAACATATACACTTTCTGCTTTAAATTAGAAATGTTATATAATTCCAATGAAACAAAAGTGTAGGCCAGTGTAAAACTCAGAGAGGGTATTCTTAATAGGGTCTACAAATCTTTTGTGGTACATTTAAAGTCGTATTTTCATAATCGGTCAGTTTTCATCCTTGGATATACAGAATCATATTCAGAGATCCGATTAACTTAAGGAGATGTGTTTTGGTTTTTATTATTGTGGGAATTCTCAAAAAATTGCATTTTGGAGTAAGTATGAGTTTACTCCCTTATCATTTATTTTGTGAATCACTCTTCTAGTTTATGGTAACTCTTTTCATCATGCTGATTTCTCCAGGTTGAAAATGTCCGCTTGGTAGATCGAGTGTCTCCTAAAAAAGCAGCTCTAGGTACTTTGTATTTGACGGCTACTCACGTCATATTCGTCGAAAATTCACCTGACACAAGAAAAGAAACATGGGTATGCTTTCTTTATTTTTAGCTTTCCTTATTTTGCGTTGTTTGAAATGAAAAGGTTTTGCCCTCCATTTTTCCTTAGGGTGAGATGGGTGGGCTTTTGGTGCTTGGGTGTTAGGGAACTGTTTCTGGAATGTGTGTTTGGCCTTTTTCTGTGCAGTCATATCTACTTAATCATTTTAAATACGAATTATTTGAACATCGTTAAAGAAGGACATAGAAATAGCCAGATGATACAAGTGCTTCCTGTCACAGCTGTCAAGGAGAGATTAAATAATGTCAGTTGTCCAGATTCAGCATTTTCATCCTCCAGTGCTCCATTTGCAGTACTCTTTATTTATAGGGTCCTATAATGCAGCCATTTGGTCATTTTACTATGTCGCCTCTACTTTTCCAATAATTGGAAAAAGAAAAGCTAGAGGAGTTTCACCATCAGATATTTCTGCTACTTATTAATGAAACTATTAGATATTTATTCTTCTTACTATTTTTGAGATGGAGTCTCACTCTGTTGCCCAAGCTGGAGTTCAGTGGTGTGATCTTGGCTCACTGCAACCTTTGCCTCCTGGGTTCAAGTGATTCTCCTGCCTCAGCCTCCTGAGTAGCTGGGACTACAGGCATGCACCACCACGCCTGGCTTACTTGTTTGTATTTTTAGTAGAGACGGGGTTTCACCATGTTGGCCTGGCTGGTCTTGAACTCCCGACCTCAGGTGATCTTCCCACCTTGGCCTCCCAAAGTGCTGGGATTACAGGCATGAGCCACTGCGCCTGCCCATGTTATTTTTTCTGCAACCCAATCATGACATCCCTGAATTGTAGATTTCCCTTTTCTATATTCCATGCACCGTGATACATACACTTTTAGCAGAAGGTGGCAGGCACTTCTTAGCGTAGAGGAAACTTAATAAAATGCTACCATTGAAGACTGAGCAGAGACCCTCCAGTAACACCAGAGATGCACTTCAGCATGATTTCCTTTAAAGTTAATCTCCTGTTTAGAGAGTAGAATTATGGTTTTACCAGAGGCTGGGAGTGCACAGGATAGG
This sequence comes from Sapajus apella, assembly GCF_009761245.1. Lineage (NCBI taxonomy): Eukaryota > Metazoa > Chordata > Mammalia > Primates > Cebidae > Sapajus > Sapajus apella. The sequence goes on from NW_022439471.1 coordinate 4,170, forward strand.
GGGGAATGAGGAGATACTGATCAAAGGACATCAAGTTTCCAATAGACAGGAGGAAACATCTTGAAATCTATTGCACAGCAAGGTGACCATACTCAATAGTAATGTATGTTTCAAAATCATTAAAAGGGTAAATTTCAAGGGTCTTACTGTAAAAAACAAAACAAAACAAAACAACAACAACAAAAACTATAGGTAACCGATGGCTATGTTAATTAGCTCAATTTAATCCATTCCACATGATGTATATCTATCACAGCATCACTTTGTACCCTGTAAATGTGTACAAATATGATTTGCAGTAAAAAAAAATATTTAAAAAATAAAACAAGTCCCTTCTTTTGTAGCCTGCCCGACCACCAACAGCTTGGAAAACAACAATCCCATGTTGATACAGAAGTTGAACATTCCATGTGGAATTAAGGAGCATGGTGGCACCTCCCAGTGGAGCCATCTCTAACTTTCCTTGATTGCAGAAGTTTATTTTACTAACTTCTCATGACCTTATTTAATTTTAGCTATTAAGTGCATTCAACATTTGACTACCAAAATGTTTCCTTACCTGGCCTTATGCAAATTTATATGCTGTGTGGTTTGCTTTGAAATAACTATCCTGGCTATCAGGAAGCTTAGTATTGAAAAATAAAATTAAAAATTTAGGAAGTTGGTTCTTACCTGGAACGTCTCAGTGCTTGTCATCTGGATACGAGGATTGAGCTAGCTGGAGGTTGGGCACTGTTTCTTGTCTTTCTTTGAGCCACAAAGAAATGTTAGTCCTTGTCATATTCATTAGTTACTTGTGCTTAGCTTATGCAAATTAACGTTTGGTTTTAGATTCTTCACAGCCAGATTTCCACCATTGAGAAACAGGCAACAACTGCTACTGGATGCCCTCTGCTGATTCGCTGCAAGAACTTTCAGATAATACAGCTCATCATACCTCAGGAAAGAGATTGCCATGATGTGTACATCTCCCTGATACGCCTTGCAAGGCCAGGTAGGAGAGAGGAACTTGGCATTTAATATAGAACCTCTCTTAAAAATTCGCAAATCACGTTCAATAATTTGTATGATGCTTAGAAATGATAGTATTTGAGGGATTAGGTGTCAGTCTGGTCCTCAGATGAGGACAAGCCTGAATGATTGCCTGATATATAGTTTCTTGTTTTTTAGGGTCTCTTCCAAGTTATTTACTATGTGAGTCTCTTTCATGAATCTTAGTATTAACTTAATCTTTGTGGGGGTTATAGGATGTTTTCCTTTGGGGGTGAAACTGCCTTTAAGTTAAGCCCTTCTTATATTATGGTAATCGAGCTGCCTTGAATGGGGCCAGCGACAGAACTGACCAATTGGTTTGTGTGGGAAATGTTATCAGACAGTTTTAGTGCAGTTTTCTCCCTCTTGAGGCTTTTAACGTTTGATCTCCATTGCTTTTTTGTTTCTTTGGGTTTTTTTTTTTTTTTTTTTTGAGACAGTCTTGCTCCATTGCCCAGGCTGGACTGTGGTGGTGCCTTCTTAGCTCACTACAACCTCTACCTCCCGGATTCAAGTGATTCTCGTGCCTCAGCCTCCTGAGTAGATGGGACTACAGGTGCCTACCACCACACTCTCTAATTTTTGTGTTTTTACTAGAGATGGGGTTTCATCATGTTGGCCAGGCTGGTCTTGAACTCATGGCCTCAAGTGATCCACCTGCCTCAGCCTCCCGAAGTGCTGGGATTACAGGCATGAACTACCATGCCTGGCCCTGTGTTGCTTTTTGATAATAATTTATTTTTTCCAAGGTTGGTGCAACTAGACTTTGTTAGCATCAGTGACTATTCAGAGTGTGGATCTGCTGATTCTCCTGGAAAAAAAAAAAAGAAGAAAATTTGATATGGTGGGAAGAACATTTGGGTTTGAAAAATATGTTCTCTCCATTGCTATCTTGTTCTAGCTGTCATCTTGGGCACTTCAGATTTATAGCTTACTCTTCACTTGTACAGAAGTGTTTCTTGCCTCTCTATGTGGCTTGTGTGAGTTGTGGTGGTGTTTTCCTTAAAAGAAATATACTCTATGTTTCTTGGAAGAATACAGTGAAAGGAGATCATTTATATAAAAGTTACGTTACACAGAAGTAGTTAGTAAAGAAAATAAGATATGTGCTGATAGTTACTTTGCCAAGTGCTTTTTGCATCAGGACAAGAAGTTCAATTATAAACTTGTGAAGGCATTTGGTTGGATCCTAAGTTTCTTATGATTTGTCCGTATCCTTTGTAGGTAGCTAAGAGATAAAGTTACTGAATGGAAATGATGCCAGGGAGCTGTCAAAATCTGGTAATTTTTACTTTACACTGTTTCCCTTTAAAGACAGTTGGTTGAGGCTTTTTCATCCAAGTGTGTTAAAAGAATGGCAGAGTAAGCCAGAAAAGCAGTTGAACTCTTTGGAGGGTGCACTAAAATTGGAACAGAAGTTCTGGGAAGATGTACATTAGGTTGCACGCAGCAGAGAATGTGAGGAGAATTCTGTGCTAACAGTTTCTGTGTCACTGATTAATGGAAGTACTGGGCGATAAATGTGCTCTGAGTGGATTAATAGGATTTAGGAATAGCCCAAAGAACTGGGAAAGGGCTGGGCAGCTGGAAGAATGAATCACAGGGACCAGGAGGGTCACGGCCCTCAGGCAGCAAGTGCTAGGACTCTCACTGGGAGGATCCCCGAGGGGGAAATTTATATGTTCCCCCACTTTCAAAAATAGATACTTTTTCTTAAAATATGAAGTTTTGGAAGTTAGATATTAGATGCAGTCAGAGACCTGACTGGCTACCTTTTCTAAAAAAAGGAAATCATAGTAATTCATTGAATCAAAGCCATCATGTAAGAGGAGTTAAAAAGAATCACTAGCATTTTGAAACATGGGGATTAGAAACGCCAGTTTGCATAAAATGTAGTGCTTTAATAAATGTGGGAAGGTGAACTAGAACACAAGCAGTTTCACAGTGTAATGTTAAAGGCAATGCTAAACTTGGGGCATACTATAGGCTGTCACTTTGGAAGCAGGACTTTGTAGAGGGAGATGGGGAAGTGTGGAAGGGGTTAGACATGAAACAGGAGGCTTCAGTTGGGGCATGTGTGGCTTTTTAGAACCATCTGAAGATATTTTATAAAATACACACTCCCCCTCCTCTAAGTAATAAGGGGGTGTGTGTGGTTGGTGAGGGAGGTGTACTTTGAATTCTAGTAGTATAATATAGCTCTCTCTTGTTATTCTGGTTAGTCATCAACAAAATTTACATATTTTCAGTTTCTTTTATGGACACCCAGCTAACTGCAAGATTCTATACAGCCGGGGTCCCTAACCCCTGGGCCACAGACAGGTACCAGTCTATGGCCGGTTAGGAACCAGGCCACACAGCAGGAGGTGAGTTGTGGGCGAGCAAGCATGAGGTCCACCTCCTATCAGATCAGCAGTGGAATTAATTCTCTTAGGAGCATGAACCCTATTGTGAACCACACATTCAAGGGATGTAGGTTGTGTGCTGTTTACGAGAATCTAATGCCTGATGATCTGAGGTGGAACAGTTTTATCCTAAAACCATCCCCCAACCACACCCTCATCCATGGAAAAATTGTCTTCCACAAAACTAGCCCCTGGTACCAAGAAGTTTGGGAACCACTGCTATAAAGGACAAAATAGTTGTTTTTACATAGAAAGAAATGTTTGGGTGTTCATTTAAGTCAAGGCCTCTGAAGGAGATATTTTTATAGTTGTCATAATTTAATATTAAAATCAAAAGTATTTTAAAACCTTAGCATCAGCAGAATGCTAAGGGTGGGAAAGGGAAGAGAAAAGTTCCCAACTGTCAGCAGAGAGACACAGAGGCATGAAGTGTTTTAAAACCAGTGTAACTATTGAAAGCTAAATTGCTTTAGACATTCTGCTGAATTCAGGCAAGTTAAAATAAATGTCGAGATGCTCTCTTTACTGAGTTAGGATTTGTGGTATAAGGGTAAATCAAATTACTGAAAAATTAGGAGAGATTTTTATTGGTTCGCTTTTTGTATGAATAAAGATTGATAAGAATTTGGTCACAGACTATAGAAGATCTCAGGCAAAACATAACATGGCCAAATGCAAGAAGCTCTTGAATTCTTGGTAAAGAACTAACATAGGTTAAAATAAGAGTTGTGGCTCAAATGAGATCAGTCAACCTTGTAGATCTAATGTATTCATAAGGATATGAACTTTTATAATGAAAATACCCCTGTTTCTCACAGGGCCTCAGCTTTCCCATGTCCTCTCTCCTCTCTTCCCTCCAATTTGCCTCCTGCTGTTTATTTTTGAATCAATTATCTTTCCCTCTTTAGTGTTGGTGGGTGGTTCAATGCTTAAATAATTTCTTTTGTTTATTTTCCTCCTTTTCCTAGTTTCTTTTTAGTATCTTACTCCCCAATTTTTTTGGATATTTTTGATTTTAAAAAATCTCATCATTAAAGTAGTCTCACTTGCTTAATTTATAACTTTTTATTTTCCTTATCTAAGTTATTGATGTTTAAGCAATTTTTGCAGTGGTAATTTCTTTTTTATCAGAGTCTTGCAGCCCTTTTCCACTGTGTTAGCTTCAACAGTCCTAGTGTTTAATTCCAACACAATTTAAACACAGTGTTTAAAATAGACAGCAGGCCGGGCATGATGGCTTAGGCCTATAATTCCAGCACTTTGGAGGGCCAGGTGGGCGGATCACAAGGTCAACAGATCGAGAGACCATCCTGGCCATAATGGTAAAACCCGGTCTCTACCAAAAACACAAAAATTAGCCGGGCATGGTGGTGCATGCCTGTAGTCCCAGCTACTTGGGAGGCTGAGGCAGGAGAATCATTTGAACTTGGGAGGTGGAGATTGCATTGAGCCAAGATTGCACCACTGCACTCCAGCCTGGTGACAGAGGGAGACTCTGTCTCAAAAAAAAGAAACAGCAAGGGTGAGGCCCTGTCATTTTTGTTTTAAATATGCAAAATCCAGTAATAGCTGTATTTATCTTCTCACCCCACTCTAAATGGTTTTTCAGATACAGTTATTTTAAATTGCCTGAATTCAGCATGATGTTTGATGCAATTTAGCTTTCAATAATTACTGTGGTTATTAAAAAAATGTTCACATCTCTGTGACCTGATGACTATTGGTAACTTTTCCCTTCCCTTTCCCACCATTCACATTCTGCTGATGCTGATTCATGTTTGTTTTTTTCTTTAGATTTTTAAA
>NW_022439472.1:0-9409 GCF_009761245.1 Sapajus apella
TAAAAATCAAAACTCTTAGTAAACTAGGATTAGGTCACTTTCACAATGTGATAATAAATATCAGCATCAAACTCAATGGTGAAAGATTATAAGTGTTCCTATTAAAAATGGGTACACATAAAGAAATGCTCAGTGTTGTTAGCTATCAGGGAAATGCAAATCAAAACCACAATGAGATACCATCTTGCATACTAGGATGACTATAATCAAAAAGAAAGATTATAACAGGTGTTAGCAAGGATGCAGAGAAATTGGAACCCATGTATATTGGTGGTGGAAATATTAAATGGTACAGCTGCTTTGGAAAATAGTCTAGAAGCTCTTCTAAAGCCGCACCATAAGAGTTACCAAATGACCCAGCAATTCCATTCCTAAGTATATAGCCAAGATAAATTGAAAACGTACTTATACACAAAAACTTATGCTCAGAAGTACAAAGCAGCATTATTATTGGTAGTCAAAAGGTAGATACAACCAAAATGTCTATCAGCTGATGAATGGATAAATGAAATATGATATATACTCATAATGATAGATCATTGGGCAACAAAAAATAAAGCAGTGATACATTCTACAAATAGATGAACTTGGATGGAAACCATAGATTCAGAACATGATTGCTAAGTGAAAGAGACCAGTATCAAAGTGTGACATGTTGAGTGATTTCATTTATATGACATGTTCAGAATAGGCACATCCATAGAGACAGAGGGTAAATTGATTTTTTAGGGCCAGAGTGGTTGGAGGAATTACTGGGATGTGACTGGTAATGGGTGTAGGGTTTCTTTTTGCGGTGATGAAAATGTTTTAAAATTGGTGTGCTAGTGGTTGCATAATGATGGTGTATACAGTGCTGTGAATATGCTAAAAAACATTGAATAGTACATTTAAATGGGTGAATTATATGATATATGAGTTATATCTCAATAAAGCTGTTATTAAACAAATGAAAAACAATGCAAGAGTGACCATGGTCTCCATGCTATTTCTAGTTACTCTGAAGTTTCTAATTAATGCCATTCATTATACAAGGAAAAAAGAGATAAATAATGGAAAGGAAGCAACAAATTATTACAGAAAATAGTTGTCTACTCAGACCATTCAAGAGATTTATACTAAAATGAATAAAAAAGTTTGCTAAGGAGGCAGGTATAAAAACTCGTTGGACCTTGGGCTGTTATCCTTACTATATATAAAGAGTTCTTATAAATATGTAAGAAATGATCACCTAGAAGGAAAGTAAACCAGTGATATGAAGACCATTTGCAAACAATACATCATGATAGATAACCATGCAAAAGAATGTGCAGCATATCAGTAACAAAAGAAATACTTCTTAAAAAAAAATCATAAGCTGGTAGGTGAGGGCCACTGTTGTTGAATGAATGTCTTTAACATACGTAGACATTCACAAGTCCTCAGGAATTTAGCAATGCCTCAGAGTAAATTACGTGACTACAAATATTTATAATACCTAATTCTTTATTGACCTCAGTAGATATCTGAAAATTGAGAGGAAGTAATCTCTGAAAATTGGGATCCGCTAGAGCTATTCCTAGAGGGCTGGCTTGGCTATAAGCACTTAGAGGAGACTGAGGCAATAGGAGGTCTTGAGGCTTGTTTGCTCTTGGTGTCCTGAGGAATGTTCATGAGGTCTGCCACTCCCCTGGCTCTCCCCTGGAGCGGAAGGGAGGTCTGAGGCTCCTAAACTAGATCAGGACCACAGTTTCTATTATTATTTATTATTATTTTTTTAGATGGAGTCTGAGTCTGTCATCCAGGCTGGAGTGCAGTGGCATGATCTTGGTTCACTGCAACCTCTGCCTTCTGGGTTCAAGTGAATTTCCTGTCTCAGCTTTCTGAGTAGCTAGAATTGTAGGTGCCCGCCACCACACCAGGCTAATTTTTATATTTTTAGTAGAGATGGGGTTTTACCATGTTGGCCAGACTGGTCTCAAACTCCTGACTTTAGGTGATCAGCCTGCTTCAGCCTCCCAAGGTGCTGGGATTACAGGTGTGAGCCACCTTGCTGGCCCACAGCTTTTATTTAAACTGAAGAATGGAGTGATTACAATGCATTAGTTCCTAAGCTGCCTCATGGAAGCAACTACCATTTTGACTGGAGGGATGAGTCAGTGTTTATCTGCAGGTGGTTGATTGTTGACAGTAGTAGGATTCCTGTGCCCTGTGGTCATTATAGGAGTGTCCCTCTGGTGGTTATAGTGGCTGTGTCTTACTAGAGTCATCATTGCTTCAATTTTCTCTTGCCCTGTAGAGACTATCTTGTCATTTCAGTTACATATTACGTTAAGATGATCTCAGTATACATATCCTTGAAATTGCCCTGCATATAAGAGATGTACACTTGATAAAAATTATTTCTAGAAATCTTTTGTAGCTGAGTTGTGATAATACCATTCATTAGAAAGATTTTTTTTTTACAAATCAGTGTAAGGATCTTGAAATGGTATGTTTTCCTTATACACATTTATCTGATACTTTTTTCTCCCATGTGTATGTTTATACTTCCCTACTTGTTTATATGGAAGCAAACAGCCTTAAGCCCATTTCTACAAGTTAGAAACACGTAGAAAAATGTGTTATTTTCTTTTTCATAGAATGTAATTCATGTATAGTCAGTGTAAACTCAGAACTTTAACATATACACTTTCTGCTTTAAATTAGAAATGTTATATAATTCCAATGAAACAAAAGTGTAGGCCAGTGTAAAACTCAGAGAGGGTATTCTTAATAGGGTCTACAAATCTTTTGTGGTACATTTAAAGTCGTATTTTCATAATCGGTCAGTTTTCATCCTTGGATATACAGAATCATATTCAGAGATCCGATTAACTTAAGGAGATGTGTTTTGGTTTTTATTATTGTGGGAATTCTCAAAAAATTGCATTTTGGAGTAAGTATGAGTTTACTCCCTTATCATTTATTTTGTGAATCACTCTTCTAGTTTATGGTAACTCTTTTCATCATGCTGATTTCTCCAGGTTGAAAATGTCCGCTTGGTAGATCGAGTGTCTCCTAAAAAAGCAGCTCTAGGTACTTTGTATTTGACGGCTACTCACGTCATATTCGTCGAAAATTCACCTGACACAAGAAAAGAAACATGGGTATGCTTTCTTTATTTTTAGCTTTCCTTATTTTGCGTTGTTTGAAATGAAAAGGTTTTGCCCTCCATTTTTCCTTAGGGTGAGATGGGTGGGCTTTTGGTGCTTGGGTGTTAGGGAACTGTTTCTGGAATGTGTGTTTGGCCTTTTTCTGTGCAGTCATATCTACTTAATCATTTTAAATACGAATTATTTGAACATCGTTAAAGAAGGACATAGAAATAGCCAGATGATACAAGTGCTTCCTGTCACAGCTGTCAAGGAGAGATTAAATAATGTCAGTTGTCCAGATTCAGCATTTTCATCCTCCAGTGCTCCATTTGCAGTACTCTTTATTTATAGGGTCCTATAATGCAGCCATTTGGTCATTTTACTATGTCGCCTCTACTTTTCCAATAATTGGAAAAAGAAAAGCTAGAGGAGTTTCACCATCAGATATTTCTGCTACTTATTAATGAAACTATTAGATATTTATTCTTCTTACTATTTTTGAGATGGAGTCTCACTCTGTTGCCCAAGCTGGAGTTCAGTGGTGTGATCTTGGCTCACTGCAACCTTTGCCTCCTGGGTTCAAGTGATTCTCCTGCCTCAGCCTCCTGAGTAGCTGGGACTACAGGCATGCACCACCACGCCTGGCTTACTTGTTTGTATTTTTAGTAGAGACGGGGTTTCACCATGTTGGCCTGGCTGGTCTTGAACTCCCGACCTCAGGTGATCTTCCCACCTTGGCCTCCCAAAGTGCTGGGATTACAGGCATGAGCCACTGCGCCTGCCCATGTTATTTTTTCTGCAACCCAATCATGACATCCCTGAATTGTAGATTTCCCTTTTCTATATTCCATGCACCGTGATACATACACTTTTAGCAGAAGGTGGCAGGCACTTCTTAGCGTAGAGGAAACTTAATAAAATGCTACCATTGAAGACTGAGCAGAGACCCTCCAGTAACACCAGAGATGCACTTCAGCATGATTTCCTTTAAAGTTAATCTCCTGTTTAGAGAGTAGAATTATGGTTTTACCAGAGGCTGGGAGTGCACAGGATAGGGGGGAATGAGGAGATACTGATCAAAGGACATCAAGTTTCCAATAGACAGGAGGAAACATCTTGAAATCTATTGCACAGCAAGGTGACCATACTCAATAGTAATGTATGTTTCAAAATCATTAAAAGGGTAAATTTCAAGGGTCTTACTGTAAAAAACAAAACAAAACAAAACAACAACAACAAAAACTATAGGTAACCGATGGCTATGTTAATTAGCTCAATTTAATCCATTCCACATGATGTATATCTATCACAGCATCACTTTGTACCCTGTAAATGTGTACAAATATGATTTGCAGTAAAAAAAAATATTTAAAAAATAAAACAAGTCCCTTCTTTTGTAGCCTGCCCGACCACCAACAGCTTGGAAAACAACAATCCCATGTTGATACAGAAGTTGAACATTCCATGTGGAATTAAGGAGCATGGTGGCACCTCCCAGTGGAGCCATCTCTAACTTTCCTTGATTGCAGAAGTTTATTTTACTAACTTCTCATGACCTTATTTAATTTTAGCTATTAAGTGCATTCAACATTTGACTACCAAAATGTTTCCTTACCTGGCCTTATGCAAATTTATATGCTGTGTGGTTTGCTTTGAAATAACTATCCTGGCTATCAGGAAGCTTAGTATTGAAAAATAAAATTAAAAATTTAGGAAGTTGGTTCTTACCTGGAACGTCTCAGTGCTTGTCATCTGGATACGAGGATTGAGCTAGCTGGAGGTTGGGCACTGTTTCTTGTCTTTCTTTGAGCCACAAAGAAATGTTAGTCCTTGTCATATTCATTAGTTACTTGTGCTTAGCTTATGCAAATTAACGTTTGGTTTTAGATTCTTCACAGCCAGATTTCCACCATTGAGAAACAGGCAACAACTGCTACTGGATGCCCTCTGCTGATTCGCTGCAAGAACTTTCAGATAATACAGCTCATCATACCTCAGGAAAGAGATTGCCATGATGTGTACATCTCCCTGATACGCCTTGCAAGGCCAGGTAGGAGAGAGGAACTTGGCATTTAATATAGAACCTCTCTTAAAAATTCGCAAATCACGTTCAATAATTTGTATGATGCTTAGAAATGATAGTATTTGAGGGATTAGGTGTCAGTCTGGTCCTCAGATGAGGACAAGCCTGAATGATTGCCTGATATATAGTTTCTTGTTTTTTAGGGTCTCTTCCAAGTTATTTACTATGTGAGTCTCTTTCATGAATCTTAGTATTAACTTAATCTTTGTGGGGGTTATAGGATGTTTTCCTTTGGGGGTGAAACTGCCTTTAAGTTAAGCCCTTCTTATATTATGGTAATCGAGCTGCCTTGAATGGGGCCAGCGACAGAACTGACCAATTGGTTTGTGTGGGAAATGTTATCAGACAGTTTTAGTGCAGTTTTCTCCCTCTTGAGGCTTTTAACGTTTGATCTCCATTGCTTTTTTGTTTCTTTGGGTTTTTTTTTTTTTTTTTTTTGAGACAGTCTTGCTCCATTGCCCAGGCTGGACTGTGGTGGTGCCTTCTTAGCTCACTACAACCTCTACCTCCCGGATTCAAGTGATTCTCGTGCCTCAGCCTCCTGAGTAGATGGGACTACAGGTGCCTACCACCACACTCTCTAATTTTTGTGTTTTTACTAGAGATGGGGTTTCATCATGTTGGCCAGGCTGGTCTTGAACTCATGGCCTCAAGTGATCCACCTGCCTCAGCCTCCCGAAGTGCTGGGATTACAGGCATGAACTACCATGCCTGGCCCTGTGTTGCTTTTTGATAATAATTTATTTTTTCCAAGGTTGGTGCAACTAGACTTTGTTAGCATCAGTGACTATTCAGAGTGTGGATCTGCTGATTCTCCTGGAAAAAAAAAAAAGAAGAAAATTTGATATGGTGGGAAGAACATTTGGGTTTGAAAAATATGTTCTCTCCATTGCTATCTTGTTCTAGCTGTCATCTTGGGCACTTCAGATTTATAGCTTACTCTTCACTTGTACAGAAGTGTTTCTTGCCTCTCTATGTGGCTTGTGTGAGTTGTGGTGGTGTTTTCCTTAAAAGAAATATACTCTATGTTTCTTGGAAGAATACAGTGAAAGGAGATCATTTATATAAAAGTTACGTTACACAGAAGTAGTTAGTAAAGAAAATAAGATATGTGCTGATAGTTACTTTGCCAAGTGCTTTTTGCATCAGGACAAGAAGTTCAATTATAAACTTGTGAAGGCATTTGGTTGGATCCTAAGTTTCTTATGATTTGTCCGTATCCTTTGTAGGTAGCTAAGAGATAAAGTTACTGAATGGAAATGATGCCAGGGAGCTGTCAAAATCTGGTAATTTTTACTTTACACTGTTTCCCTTTAAAGACAGTTGGTTGAGGCTTTTTCATCCAAGTGTGTTAAAAGAATGGCAGAGTAAGCCAGAAAAGCAGTTGAACTCTTTGGAGGGTGCACTAAAATTGGAACAGAAGTTCTGGGAAGATGTACATTAGGTTGCACGCAGCAGAGAATGTGAGGAGAATTCTGTGCTAACAGTTTCTGTGTCACTGATTAATGGAAGTACTGGGCGATAAATGTGCTCTGAGTGGATTAATAGGATTTAGGAATAGCCCAAAGAACTGGGAAAGGGCTGGGCAGCTGGAAGAATGAATCACAGGGACCAGGAGGGTCACGGCCCTCAGGCAGCAAGTGCTAGGACTCTCACTGGGAGGATCCCCGAGGGGGAAATTTATATGTTCCCCCACTTTCAAAAATAGATACTTTTTCTTAAAATATGAAGTTTTGGAAGTTAGATATTAGATGCAGTCAGAGACCTGACTGGCTACCTTTTCTAAAAAAAGGAAATCATAGTAATTCATTGAATCAAAGCCATCATGTAAGAGGAGTTAAAAAGAATCACTAGCATTTTGAAACATGGGGATTAGAAACGCCAGTTTGCATAAAATGTAGTGCTTTAATAAATGTGGGAAGGTGAACTAGAACACAAGCAGTTTCACAGTGTAATGTTAAAGGCAATGCTAAACTTGGGGCATACTATAGGCTGTCACTTTGGAAGCAGGACTTTGTAGAGGGAGATGGGGAAGTGTGGAAGGGGTTAGACATGAAACAGGAGGCTTCAGTTGGGGCATGTGTGGCTTTTTAGAACCATCTGAAGATATTTTATAAAATACACACTCCCCCTCCTCTAAGTAATAAGGGGGTGTGTGTGGTTGGTGAGGGAGGTGTACTTTGAATTCTAGTAGTATAATATAGCTCTCTCTTGTTATTCTGGTTAGTCATCAACAAAATTTACATATTTTCAGTTTCTTTTATGGACACCCAGCTAACTGCAAGATTCTATACAGCCGGGGTCCCTAACCCCTGGGCCACAGACAGGTACCAGTCTATGGCCGGTTAGGAACCAGGCCACACAGCAGGAGGTGAGTTGTGGGCGAGCAAGCATGAGGTCCACCTCCTATCAGATCAGCAGTGGAATTAATTCTCTTAGGAGCATGAACCCTATTGTGAACCACACATTCAAGGGATGTAGGTTGTGTGCTGTTTACGAGAATCTAATGCCTGATGATCTGAGGTGGAACAGTTTTATCCTAAAACCATCCCCCAACCACACCCTCATCCATGGAAAAATTGTCTTCCACAAAACTAGCCCCTGGTACCAAGAAGTTTGGGAACCACTGCTATAAAGGACAAAATAGTTGTTTTTACATAGAAAGAAATGTTTGGGTGTTCATTTAAGTCAAGGCCTCTGAAGGAGATATTTTTATAGTTGTCATAATTTAATATTAAAATCAAAAGTATTTTAAAACCTTAGCATCAGCAGAATGCTAAGGGTGGGAAAGGGAAGAGAAAAGTTCCCAACTGTCAGCAGAGAGACACAGAGGCATGAAGTGTTTTAAAACCAGTGTAACTATTGAAAGCTAAATTGCTTTAGACATTCTGCTGAATTCAGGCAAGTTAAAATAAATGTCGAGATGCTCTCTTTACTGAGTTAGGATTTGTGGTATAAGGGTAAATCAAATTACTGAAAAATTAGGAGAGATTTTTATTGGTTCGCTTTTTGTATGAATAAAGATTGATAAGAATTTGGTCACAGACTATAGAAGATCTCAGGCAAAACATAACATGGCCAAATGCAAGAAGCTCTTGAATTCTTGGTAAAGAACTAACATAGGTTAAAATAAGAGTTGTGGCTCAAATGAGATCAGTCAACCTTGTAGATCTAATGTATTCATAAGGATATGAACTTTTATAATGAAAATACCCCTGTTTCTCACAGGGCCTCAGCTTTCCCATGTCCTCTCTCCTCTCTTCCCTCCAATTTGCCTCCTGCTGTTTATTTTTGAATCAATTATCTTTCCCTCTTTAGTGTTGGTGGGTGGTTCAATGCTTAAATAATTTCTTTTGTTTATTTTCCTCCTTTTCCTAGTTTCTTTTTAGTATCTTACTCCCCAATTTTTTTGGATATTTTTGATTTTAAAAAATCTCATCATTAAAGTAGTCTCACTTGCTTAATTTATAACTTTTTATTTTCCTTATCTAAGTTATTGATGTTTAAGCAATTTTTGCAGTGGTAATTTCTTTTTTATCAGAGTCTTGCAGCCCTTTTCCACTGTGTTAGCTTCAACAGTCCTAGTGTTTAATTCCAACACAATTTAAACACAGTGTTTAAAATAGACAGCAGGCCGGGCATGATGGCTTAGGCCTATAATTCCAGCACTTTGGAGGGCCAGGTGGGCGGATCACAAGGTCAACAGATCGAGAGACCATCCTGGCCATAATGGTAAAACCCGGTCTCTACCAAAAACACAAAAATTAGCCGGGCATGGTGGTGCATGCCTGTAGTCCCAGCTACTTGGGAGGCTGAGGCAGGAGAATCATTTGAACTTGGGAGGTGGAGATTGCATTGAGCCAAGATTGCACCACTGCACTCCAGCCTGGTGACAGAGGGAGACTCTGTCTCAAAAAAAAGAAACAGCAAGGGTGAGGCCCTGTCATTTTTGTTTTAAATATGCAAAATCCAGTAATAGCTGTATTTATCTTCTCACCCCACTCTAAATGGTTTTTCAGATACAGTTATTTTAAATTGCCTGAATTCAGCATGATGTTTGATGCAATTTAGCTTTCAATAATTACTGTGGTTATTAAAAAAATGTTCACATCTCTGTGACCTGATGACTATTGGTAACTTTTCCCTTCCCTTTCCCACCATTCACATTCTGCTGATGCTGATTCATGTTTGTTTTTTTCTTTAGATTTTTAAA
>NW_022439473.1:0-9398 GCF_009761245.1 Sapajus apella
ACTATATTCATCTACAACACCTGGACCACTTTTCCATCAGGCTGGGGCCACCTCTGCATCAGGGAATTTTCATTCACCATCTCTTTTTTTTTTTAAATTGAAATGGCATCTCACTCTGTTGCCCAGGTTGGAGTGCAGTGGCACAATCTAGGCTCACTGCAACCTCCACCTCCCGAGTTCAAATGATTCTCCTGGCTCAGCCTCCCAAGTTGCTGCGATTATAGACGTGTGCCACCACACCTGGATAATTTTTGTATTTTTAGTAGAGATAGGGTTTCACCATGTTGGCCAGGCTGGTCTCAAACTCCTAAACTCAAGCGATCTGCCCACCTCAGCCTCCCAAAGTGCTGGTATTACAGACGTGAGCCACCGCACCCGGCCAATTCACCGTCTCTTAAGCACTAGAGGCAACCAGCAGAGCAATTATCATCAACCCAGAATGTCCTCCAACCTCCTTTCCAATCATTAGGGGGACCACATATTATCCAAATCAGGACTCTTGAGAACAGAAAGGGCTTTATGAATACTCATGCTGGGACTATTCAGGGGAGCTAGGTATACATATGGCCACGTCTACCCTAATCACTCCTGTGTCTCCCTAAGTCTAGACACAAGATATGACTTCAAAGACGTTCTTCCTATGCAGCTGTGCCAAATTTGGTGCTTGCCCTGACTCTGTAGGCACTGACCCAGAACGCTGTCACAGAAACACTGACTCATGGGCCCTGTTCCTATGTCTCAGACTCAGGAATAAATTTGGTTACAGACACCAAACCTCTAGAAAAACAAAAGACAAAGATGTCTTCCCTGGCCACATTCACCCTACCCAGGCCAAGCTCGGGCTTCATGTGCCCTCTGTCTAGGAACCTGTTATTTCACACTCTGGGTTATTTTGGACATGCTATCATAGCTGTCCTTACTCCCTTGCTAGACAGACAGTGTCTCGGTTTCTGACTCTTAACAGGAATGTTGTACTCACCCAAGTTCCCTTGTCCCATCATGTTTTGTCACTCACAAACAAATAAACAAAATTGGCTAAAAGTTTGGTTGTGAGTAGGATTACAAGTGACTTTTCCCCTAATATAAATACTATCATTTTCTGTAATATTTTTCCAGCCTTTTTCTATGTAGGTACTTTTAAAAATGAAATTATATATACAGATTATCATTGCCTTCATTTTTCATGCTTTTCCTCAGATATGGAACACTCTCCATAAATCTTATTTTCAGTGATTGTATCTAGCTAGTGGATAAGCCAAAACTTAATCATGCCCGTTATTTACCATTTAGGTTGCTTCCAATTTCATTAAAACAAACAGTTTAATGGACATAAATGTATCTTTTATTTCCATAATAATCCTTTAGATTATTTCCCCAAGATACCTTTCAAGAACTTCAATTACTGAGTCAGAGTGCATGGGATTTTATGGCTCTTGCATCAGGGTCCTCTTGATTCCTGTCAAGGTGCCTGGTGCTGCCCTGTGGCTCCCAGTATTGAGCTCTCCTGCCTCAGCCTCCATTCAAGCTTGTTCTTCTTGGTCTGGTGCCAGAATTCATGCAAGAATCAGATCCAGGGATTCCTACACGGTTTGAAGGGATGTGCACTCACATACCCAACCAAGTTAGGCAAGGCTTGGGAAATGAGGCAAGTATTGAGTCAGACAGGAAAGGATCCAAACTTCCATAAGTCGAGAAGTTCAAAACTATTATTGTTATCAAGCAAAACATGAGGCGTCTGCCCTCTCCAGTATAATCTGGCCAGTGGGGGCAGCTCTGGAATGCCTCCCATGATTCTTCCCACCCAGCTGAGTCCTACTCCAACCTCAAGGTCCATCTCTTCTCTAAGCCCTCCCCATCCAGCAGGATCTATGAGCTATGAAAGCCCTATCTATGCCATGGGTCCACAAGCACATCTGTGACATAGTGCCCGCCAATCTATGAAAAGCAAGAAAAATGAGGACAACATGGGGAGCTTTTTATACAGCTTAACGTATATAATTTAAAAGGCCGTCCTTTAATCTCTGTTTATGTCCTTTAACTTCTTAGAAATTCATGTGTTCTTTCATTTATTTGTAAAAATGTCAACGGCTTTGTTTAATTAGAAGTTTCATTCATCACATGTTTTTGAGAGCTTACTACCTGCCAAGTGCTATGATAGTCCCTGGAGACATAGCAGTGACCAAAACAGACAAAGCTCCCCCTGCTCAGCCCAGCTCAGGCTCTGCAGGCCAAGGCCTCATCTCCCCAGCTGCAATGCCTATGAGCAGGACCTGGGCTTGTACATCTTTGGATCTGCACACAGTAAATTCTTAATACACACTTGCTGAGGACAGGGTTTCATAATGATACCAACACTTGCTGGGAGGATGGTGGGAACACTGGTATGCACAGCAGTATGCATCGATGGCACACATCCTATAGATCTGCCATATGTATGTATGGCATATGTATCCATGCATGGCAGCGTGAAGTAGGCGTTGAAGTTAGCCAGCTCTGGCACCACCCTGCCTGGCTTCCAGCCCCAGCTCTGCTGCAAGACCTTCAGCAAGTTCTTGAACCTCTTTCAGCTCATGTCCTCTCTATAATGAGGGGAAGATGGTAACAGCACTTGCCTCAGAGGTCTTGAGGATTGAAGTCCTTGGCACAGGGCTGGTTCCCTGGAAGCCTTCCTTAAATGTGGCCTGCTGCAGCTATAACCATAGCACCAATCAGGTGCTAAATGAACCAGCTATTAGGCGAGAGTCAACATTAAACCAGGAGAAAACTTCCGCCGTCCATGGAACCAATCTGAAATTGAAGATGTGTTTGACTGGTTGGCCAGAAAAGTTAATAAAACAAGAGAGAAATTTTCATTTGTACATAAAAGAGGGAAAAAACTAGACAGACTTTCTCTTCCTTCTCCACAGATGCCAATAACAGAAATATGGCACAACGCTCCTGCCAAATCCAGGGTCCGTAATGATGGGCATGTGCCAGAACTCAACCACAAACAGCCAGGCTGTTGGGGGTAACAGAATTGGGGAATAAGCACACACAGATTGGGGACTTTCCTGAAGTATGGACATTCCACAGACAGATCATTTCCAGTGCCATAGAGAGCTTCAGAATTTAAGAAGTCTGAGGGGGGTGCGGTAGGGTGGAAAACAGAGCATGGGCCACAGCCAGCAGACTACTTGGCCATCCTATATAAAATAGCACTCCACCCAATCTCTTCATCTCCTTATGTTCCTTACTGTATTTTATTGTTTTTGTTTTTTTTTGAGACAGAGTTTCACTCTTGTTACCCAGGCTGGAGTGCAATGGTGTGATCTCAGCTCACTGCAACCTCTGCCTCCTGAGTTCAAGTGATTCTCCTGCCTCAGTCTCCCCAGTAGCTGGGATTATAGACCTGTGCCACTACACATGGCTAATTTTTGTATTTTGGGTAGAGATGGGGTTTCACCATGTTGACCAGGCTAGTCTCAAACTCCTGACCTCAGGTGATCCATCCGCCTTGGCCTCCCAAAATGCTGGGATTACAGGTATGAGTCACTGAGTATGGCCCTTACTGTGCTTTAAAATCACTGCTGAATGTTACTATCTTCCTCTTCCACTAGAATAAAAATTATGTAAAAGCAGGGACTTTGCCCCACTCATCACTCAAGGAGTACTTGTTGAATGAATGAAAATCAGGCCTGACAGAATGTCATGTCATGTTAGCCACATTGATGGGAGTTACATTATTTTCTGGGGAATAGGGCTGAATTTCTCATAGAAACATTAATATAAGGGGGAGATCCAAGATGGCCTTTTAGGAACAGCTCAGGATTGCAGCTGCCAATAAAAGCGCAGAGGGTGAGTGGATGCTGCATTTTTATTGCCCACAGACTAGGAAATTCCCAGGTGGAGGAGCTCCACGGGTCACCAGCACGGCTGTTTCAGCCAGCGCAGCTGTGCCACCACTGCTTTGCCCCACGCGGCTTTGTCGGCGCCCTGGAGCAGCGGTTCTCCATACAAAATACACCGGTCCGGGTGCCCTTTTGGCTGGCGATTGGAGCCATGGGAAGTCACCCATTCATCTGTTTAAAAAGGGGATTGAGCAGGACAGTAGATTCCAGGGCAAAAAAAGCGCCATGAATCTCAGCGCCGCTGTTTAAGCCAGCGCAGTGACTTGCCACAGGGGAAAACACACAGACCCCGGCGCCTCTTCAACAGATGACTGGAACACCAACTTAAAAAAAAAAAAAAAAAGGCTCTGAGGCAGGGAGCCAGGCGATCAGGCTCGGCTGGTCCCACCCCCACAAAAGAATAGCAATCAGAAACTCTCTGGATTGAGAGTTTCACAGCAAGCGCAGCTGAACCCGGGACGATCCAGCTCTGCCGGGGAGAGGCGTCAGCCATTACCAAGGCAGCCCACCACTATGGAGGTAGTCAGCCAATGCCGAGGCAGCCCGCTGTTGCCAAGGCAACCCATCATTGCTGAGGCAGCCCGCCATTGCCAGGGCAACCCGCCACTGCAGAGAGACTTCTCCTTAACAGAGGCAGAACACCATTGCCAAGGCAGTTCTAACTACACCCATATAAACAGGACTGCAGGGAAGTTCACTCCACAGCTGGGCGGAGCCCACAGCAGCTCAGCAAAGCCTCTACAGGCAGACAGTGACTAGACTGCCTCCTTGCTGGGCAGGGCAGCTCTGAAGGAAAAAAAAAAGAAGGCAGCAGCATAACGGAAACTCATAAAGCCCTAAATCCCTGGGACAGAGCACCTGGGAACAAAAAGCGGTTTATGAGTTCTGCTGCAGCAGACCTAAACGTACCTGCCCAGCAGCTCTGAATGAACAATGGAGCTCAAAGCTCAGCATTTGAGCTCCTATAAAGAAGAGACCGTCTCCTCAAGCAGCTCCCTGACCCCTGTATATCCAAAGAGCCACCTCATAAAGGAGAGATCAGATTGACATTTGGCGGGTATCCTTCTGGGACAAAGATAGCAGAAGAAGAAAACTGGTAACAACCCTTACTGTTCAGCAGCTGCTACAGGTGATCCCCAGGCAAGCAGGACCTGGAGTGGACCTCAGCAGACCTACAGCAGAGGGGCCAGACTGTCAGAAGGAAAACCAAGAAACAGAAATAACCTCATCATCAACAAACAGAACGTCCACTCAGAGACCCAATCTGAAAGTCAACAACTACAAAGACGACAGGTGGATAAATCCATAAAAATGGGAAGAAACCAGTGCAAAAAGGATGAAAAAACCCGAAACCAGAACACCTCCCCTCCTACAAGGGATCACAACTCCTCACCAGCAAGGGAACAAGGTTGGATGGAGAACGAGTGTGATGAAATGACAGAATCAGGCTTCAGAAGGTGGGTAGTAAGAAATTTCTGTGAACTTAAAGAACATGTTCTAACCCAATGCAAAGAAACTAAGAACCTTGAAAAAAGATTTGACGAAATGCGAATGAGAATGAACAAAATAGAAAGGAATATAAGTGAATTGATGGAGCTGAAAAACGCAACACGAGAACTTCGCGAAGCATGCCCAAGTATCAACAGCCGAATTGACCAAGCAGAAGAAAGGATATCAGAAGTCGAAGATCAACTCAATGAAATAAAACGGGAAGGCAAGAATAGAGAAAGAAAGGTAAAAAGGAATGAACAAAGTCTCCAAGAAATGTGGGACTATGTGAAAAGACCTAATCTATGTTTGATAGGTGTACCTGAATGTGACGAAGAGAATGAATCCAAGCTGGAAAATACTCTTCGGGATATTATCCAGGAAAACTTCCTCAACCTAGCAAGGCAGGCCAATATTCAAGTCCAGGAAATACAGAGAACACCACAAAGATATTCGTCAAGAAGAGCAACCCCAAGGCACATAATCATCAAATTCACCAGGGTTGAAATGAAGGAGAAAATACTAACGGCAGCCAGAGAGAAAGGTCGGGTTACCCACAAAGGGAAACCCATCAGACTCACAGCAGATCTCTCAGCAGAAACCCTACAAGCCAGAAGAGAGTGGGGGCCAATATTCAACATCCTTAAAGAAAGGAACTTTCAACCCAGAATCTCCTATCCAGCCAAACTAAGCTTCATAAATGAAGGAAAAATAAAATCCTTTGTGAACATGCAAGTACTCAGAGATTTCGTCACCACCAGGCCAGCTTTACAAGAGCTCCTGAAAGAGGCTCTACACATATAAAGGAACAACCAGTACCAGCCACTCCAAAAACATGCCAAATGGTAAAGAGAATCAACACAATGAAGAATCTGCTTCAACTAATGGGCAAAACAGCCAGCTAGCACCAAAATGGCAGTATCAAATTCACACATAACAATATCAACCCTAAATGTAAATGGACTAAATGCACCAATCAAAAGACACAGACTGGGAAATTGGATAAAAAGCCAAAACCCATCAGTGTGTTGTATCCAGGAAACCCAACTCACATGCAAGGATACATAAAGGCTCAAAATAAAGGGATGGAGGAAGATTTACCAAGCAAATGGAGAGCAAAAAAAAAAAAAAAAAAAAGCAGGAGTTGCAATTCTCATCTCTGATAAACTAGACTTTAAAGCAACAAAGATCAAAAGAGACAAAGAAGGACATTACATAATGGTAAAAGGATCAATGCAACAAGAAGAGCTAACGATCCTAAATATATATGCACCCAATACAGGAGCACCCGGATTCATAAGGCAAGTTCTTAATGACTTACAAAGAGACTTAGACTCCCACACAATTAGTGTGAGAGACTTTAACACCCCATTGTCAATATTAGATCAACCAGACAGAAAATTAACAAGGATATCCAGGACTTGAACTCAAACCTGGACCAAGCAAACCTAATAGACATTTACAGAACTCTCCACCCCAAATCCACAGAATATACATTCTTCTCAGCACCACATCACACCTACTCTAAAATTGACCACATAATTGGGAGTAAATCACTCCCCAGCAAATGCAAAGGAACGGAAATCATAACAAACAGTCTCTCAGACCACAGTGCAATCAAGTTAGAACTCAGAATTCAAAATCTAACCCAGAATCACACAGCTTCATGGAAACTGAACAACTTGCTCTTGAATGTTGACTGGATAAACAATGAAATGAAGACAGAAATAAAGATGTTCTTCGAAACCAACGAGAATGAAGACACAACATACCAGAATCTCTGGGACACATTTAAAGCAGTGTCTAGAGGAAAATATATAGCAATAAGTGCCCACATGAGAAGCAAGGAGAGATCAAAAATTGACACCCTGTCGTCAAAACTGAAAGAGCTAGAGGAGCAGGATCAAAAAAACTCAAAGTCTAGCAGAAGACAAGAAATAGCTAAGACCAGAGCAGAACTGAAGGAGATAAGAGACACAAAAAAACCTTCAAAAAATCAATAAATCCGGGAGCTGGTGTTTTGAAAAGATCAACAAAATAGACAGACCACTAGCCAGATTAATAAAAAAGAAAAGAGAGAATAACCAAATTGATGCAATAAAAAATGATAAAGGGGATATCACCACAGATTCCACAGAAATTAAAACCATCATCAGAGATTATTACAAACAACTCTATGCACATAAACTAGTAAACCTGGAAGAATGGATAAATTCCTGGACACTTGCCTCCTCCCAAGCCTAAACCAGGAAGAAGCCGAAACCCTGAACAGGCCCATAACAAGGTCTGAAGTTGAGGCAGCAATTAAGAGCTTACCACCCAAAAAAAGCTCAGGTCCAGATGGGTTCACAGCCAAATTCTACCAGACATACAAAGAGGAGCTGGTACCATTCCTTCTGAAACTATTCCAAACAATACAAAAAGTGGGAATTCTTCCCAAATCATTTTATGAGACCAACATAATACTGATTCCAAAACCCGGCAGAGACTCAACAAGAAAAGAAAACTTCAGTCCAATATCCATGATGAACATAGATGCAAAAATCGTCAATAAAATACTGACAAGCCGATTGCAACAGCACATCAAAAAGCTTATCCACCATGATCAAGTAGGCTTCATCCCAGGGATGCAAGGCTGGCTCAACATACACAAGTCTATAAACGTAATTCACCACATAAACAGAACCAAAGACAAAAACCACATGATTATCTCAATTGATGCAGAGAAGGCCTTTGACAAAATTCAACAGCCCTTTATGCTAAAAACCCTCAATAAGCTAGGTATTGACAGAACATATCTCAAAATAATAAAAGCTATTTACGACAAACCAACAGCCAATATCATATTGAATGGGCAAAAACTGGAAGCATTCCCCTTGAAATGTGGCACTAGACAAGGATACCCTCTCTCACCACTCCTATTCAATATAGTACTAGAAGTTCTAGCCAGAGCAATCAGGCAAGGAAAAGAAATAAAGGGTATTCAAATAGGAAAGGCGGAAGTCAAATTGTCTCTATTTGCAGATGACATGATTGTATATGTAGAAGACCCCATCGTCTCAGCCCAAAATCTCCTGAAACTGATAAGCAACTTCAGCAAAGTCTCAGGATACAAAATCAATGTGCAAAAATCACATGCAGTCCTATACACCAATAACAGACTTAAAGAGAGCCAAATCAAGAACAAACTTCCATTCACAATTGCCACAAAGAGAATAAAATACCTAGAAATACAACTAACAAGGAACGTAAAGGACCTCTTCAAGGAGAACTAGAAGCCACTGCTCAACGAAATAAGAGAGGACACAAACAGATGGAGAAACATTCCATGTTCATGGTTAGGAAGAATCAATATCGTGAAAATGGCCATACTGCCCAAAGTAATTTACAGATTCAATGCTATCCCCATCAAGCTACCAATGACCTTCTTCACAGAACTGGAAAGAACCACCTTAAACTTTATATGAAACCAAAAGAGAGCCTGCATAGCCAAGTCAATTCTAAGCAAAAAGAACAAAGCGGGAGGCATCACACTAGTGGATTTCAAACTATACTACAAGGCTACAGTAATCAAAACAGCATGGTACTGGTACCATAACAGAGATATAGACCAATGGAACAGAACAGAGGTCTCGGAGGGAATGCAACATATCTACAACCATCTTATCTTTGACAAACCAGACAAAAACAAGCAATGGGGAAAGGATTCCCTGTTTAATAAATGGTGTTGGGAAAACTGGCTAGCCATGTGCAGAAAGCAGAAACTGGACCCCTTCCTGACACCTTACACTAAAATTAACTCCAGATGGATTAAAGACTTAAACATAAGACCTAACACCAAAAAACCCTAGAAGAAAATCCAGGCAAAACCATTCAGGACATAGGTGTAGGCAAGGACTTCATGACCAAAACACCAAAAGCATTGACAACAAAAGCCAAAATAGACAAATGGGACCTAATCAAACTCCACAGCTTCTGCACAGCAAAAGAAACAATCATTAGAGTGAATCGGCAACCAACAGA
>NW_022439474.1:0-9394 GCF_009761245.1 Sapajus apella
AAACCCAGCTGTGCCATTTATTTAGAAGATACTATATATATATATATATATATATATATATATATATATACACACACACACACACATATATAATATATACACATACATATATATGTAATATATACATATATAATATACATATATTATATCTATATAAAATACTTGACTCAGTATTGCACTCAATAAATGTTAGCTTTTGCTAGTGTTATGTTATCATCTTCATAAATATCACAGCTGCTTCTGGGCGTTCCTTTTGTAGAGGTCACAACACATACTTGGCCTCCTCCAGCTCCTCGGTGCGCTGGATGGCGTCCGTCTCATATTTGGTCCTCCACTGGGCAACCTCAGTGTTGGCCTTGGACAGCTCCCTCTGCAGCTCCGCTTTGCCTTCCCGCACTTCCTCATACTGTTCCCGCAGCAGGTCACAGTCATGGCGGGAGGACTGCAGGGCATGTGCCAGGGCGTTCTTGGCCTGCAGAAGTGAGCAGTTCAGTGACATAAGTTTATGTATTCAGTGATATTTAACTTAAACATCCCAAGTAGAGCCAAATTGGGCATGTTTAGATTTTGTTAGTCAGAAAGATCTTTGACAAAACTCACTTTCGTTTCTTGCTCTAGTTGATGTTTCAGCTCTTCAATCTGCTGAGTAGATGCTTGCTTGCTCCTTGAAAGCTGAGAGACTAAAGCATCTTTCTCATCTAATTGTCAAGAATATTCACCTAGCAATAATAGATGTGAGGGAATTTTTTACTGGCTTAAAAATAAGCCTAGGCCGGGCGCGGTGGCTCACGCCTGTAATCCCAGCACTTTGGGAGGCCGAGGCGGGTGGATCACGAGGTCAAGAGATCGAGACCATCCTGGTTAATATGGTGAAACCCTGTCTCTACTAAAAATACAAGAAATTAGCTGGGCATAGTGGTGCGTGCCTGTAATCCCAGCTACTCAGGAGGCTGAGGCAGGAGAATTGCCTGAACCCAGGTGGCGGATGTTGCGGTGAGCCGAGATCGCGCCATTGCACTCCAGCCTGGGTAACAAGAGCGAAATTCTGTCTCAAAAAAAAAAAAAAGCCTAAACCCTTTATATTTATGTGTGTGTGTGTGTGTGTGTGTGTATGTGTGTGTATATATATGTGTATATACATATGTACACACACATATGTATATACACAAGTTGCATATTCCTTATCTAAAATGCTTGGGACCAGAAATGTTTCAGATTTCAGATTTTTGTTTGATTTTAGAATATTTGTGTTAAGTTACGTTTACCAGTTCAGCATCCCTAATCCGAAAATCTAAAATCTGAAATGTTGCAGTAAGCATTTCTTTTCGAAATTATGTCAGCACTCAGTTTTGAATTTTGGAGCATTTCAGACTTTGGATTTTCAGATTAGGAATACTCAACGTGTGTGTGTGTGTCTGTGTGTGTGTGAGATGTGTTTAATTTACGCTTCATCTGCTTCTAAGTATTTTTATAAAACTGGTTAGAACTGGAGATTTAAAAGCAGCATTGCCATAGGAGTGTTGCAAGTAAACTTGTCTGTTCAATCTAGCTTTCTTTCCTTTTTGACCTTCTTAGCAAACTCTGATCATTCGCTTATCTTTCTTTAAAGTGGGCGTATTGCTATTTATTAAAACCCCCAGAATTATTTTTATTTAGTCCATGGTTTTGGGACTCAGAGATGTCTTTATCCACTTCTGTCTGCAGATGCACTGTCTGCGCTGTGAGGTCATTGATCAGCCGCTGCTGCTCTTCTTCCTTGGTCTTAAGTTCACTCACTTGATCTTCTAGGGTGCGGCACACCTTTTCAAGGTTTCCCTACAGGATATGTAGCAGTGAAAGATGAGACACTGAATGCAATAAAAAAGGTTAAAACTGTATTCTTAAAATATTTTTACAGTGAATAAAGTCATGTCAAGTGTGAGTAGAAAGTTAGGACATGAATTCTGTGGAACAAGCAAGAATTTAGGCATAGCGAGTGCATAATGTGCCTAAAGTGGTCATTGTTGGAGACCATTCATTTATTCCAATGATATTGACACTTGCTTAAAGTGGATTTTGAAATCATCTTAATAGATCATAACCAGCTTTTTAAAAAATAAAATAGAATGGGATAGATTAGGCTAGAAAATATTTCAGTAGTGGTATAAAGTGCCTGCAAACAACGTTTAGTGATAGAGAGCAATGGGTGTTCTTACAGATGATTACCCTCATTTGGAGAGTATCAGGTACCTTGGCTTTGGAAATGGCCTCTGCGTTACTGCTGAGGTCATCAGTCTCCATCTTCAGTTCGCTCTTCTCTTTCTCCAGCTTCTGTTTGACTCGCTGCAGGTTGTCAATCTGCTCCCCAAGTTCAGCCATACTGTCTGCGTGCTTCTTCCGAAGAGCAGCTGCTGTCACTTCATGCTACAGGGTGGCCTCCTCCAGGTCCCTGCGCAGTTTCTGAACCTCAGCCTCTCGCTTCTTGTTCAATTCCACCTGAGAAGAAGTTGCCCCACCAGCTTCTTCCAGCCTCTCACTGATCTCCTCCAGTTCCCGGGAGAGGTCAGAGCGCTGCTTCTCTGCTTTGGCTCAGGAGGCCTGCTCTGCCTCGATTTCTTCCTCTAGCTCCTCAATGCGGGCCTGGGAACAAAAGAAGCACATTAACATAAACTCATCTCAATTCAGTGTGTTTTTGGTGTGCAGGAAAAATAAAGGTGAGTTGACTCACCTGCAACTCTTTGATCTTCTTCTGTAGTCGAATTTCTACAGCTTGCTCATCTTCAATTTTGCTTATCAAATTGCGAATTTCAAATTCTTTCCTTTAGACAGAAGAACAAGATGTATTAATACTCGTATGAATTGAAAGATGGTATCACATAGAAGTTTTTTTCTAAAAACCTCCTACTTTTTAAGCTTTTCATCAGTTGCTGTTTGTCATTTTCTATATCCATTGTGGATTCTTGGGCCAATTTCAGGTCACCATCCCGTTTCCTCTTTGCTCTTTCTAGATCCATTCGAAGCTTCTTTTCTTGTTCCAGAGACCTTTCAAGCTAATAAGAAAGTTAATATGGTAAAAATTAAAAGTATATTAAAATCTTTCAAAGGGATATTAAAAATGTGCTTATGTCATCCATTTGCTCTTTTAGCTTGGTTTTAGCTTTGGTCAGAGTGTTGACTTTGTCCTCCTCTGCCTGCAGGTCATCCAGGGTCTGCTGGTGGGACTCTTGGAGAGCCTTCTTCTCCTTGGACAGTTTTACAATGGTTTGATCCAGGCCTACCATCTCTTAGATTCTAAGATTTTTCACCTAGAAAGGTTAAGAAGGAGATTATTTCTCCTATAAAGCAATTTAGTTGGTGGCAGAACCTCTATATAGTATTGTAGAATGTGACTGATAACCTTATTCTCTGTGGCATGTTTCTCCTTCTCAACCTTGGCCATTGTCAGCTCAAGGTCATCAATGTCTGCCCGGCTGCAGGTGAGGGGAGGTGCCGCAGCAAACCACTGAGAAACCACGAAGACGATCACCTACTTGGAAAAGGTGACAAGCCACAAGGCCATGGGCCCAATTATAAGGATCAGTTGTGTTACAGGAATGGTTATAAACCTGACCGACCTCAGAAGGTATATGGGGGAGGCAATTATCAAGCCCCTCGATGGTCTGCAATTGGATGTGCTGTACTTTGCCAACAGTGTGAGCATGGCAGAAAAGCTAGCTGTGTATACAGGGGGTTTCTCCAGAAAGAGTTTTCTGTGGGACTCTTTGTAAAAGAATAATAATGCGACTGGCAATTGTATTGCTGTCTATAAAGGGCAGTCACTCTTAGGGGTCAACTCTGTAGAAAACTTGTTTTTTACTTCTTTGCTCAGTATTAAGAAGTCATCACATCATTGCCACCCTCCCCACATCCTGTCCTGCAGTACCTGGTTTACTGAAAGCAGTATGAGGTCTGTTTTAAACATACTCTGAATGTCATTTAGACAGTCTTTTGCCTGGAGATTAAAAATCACTTTATTTCTAGCAAAATGCTTTCACGTAAAATATTTTAACAACAAAGAAGGTCTGTGTTTGTTGTTTTCTCCATTATCTAATTATTGATATCTGTTTTATCTGGGCACATATAAATGGTAAAAATATTTTCAAGATTTGGAGTAGGTGAATCTAATTAAAAATAAAATATAGATGTTGATAGAGCCTGGAAATACTGTCAATACCTTTTTAAAAGATTGAGCCCTGTTGATTATTTCTTCTGGGGTAAAGCCTCAAATTTATTCTATGAAATTAGACACACAAATCATCTGAGGCAATGTATGGCAGATGAATGTACAGTGATTGATGGAAATGTTGCTTTAATGCATATTGTTCATTGCACTTTTGCACAATTATTGAACTATTAATTACTGTTGAGGAACAGCACATTCAACATGTCATAACAATCAACTAATTAGTATGGACACTTTCTATGTTTCTAGACTTTCTGGCCACTCTGAGCAAATTTAAATCAAATGACTGAAGTATAATAACTTATTTTAACCCTGTTAAAATAGTCGACTTGAAAAGTATATTTTTGTATAAATTTTTTTTCTAATTGACTCTATTTTGTTCTGATGATTAAATTTAACTACATAAGTTGCACTATTAAAACTATATGCATATGATCTGAAGATCCACAGTGATTCCATTATTTTACAATGCAATGACATTATAAGGAAGTCGAAAAATTAAGTTAAAATTTTTTAATTATGAAGAATATTGAAAGAGGATTTCTTGTTGAAACAAATAGGGTAAAAGAGCCTTGGTGTCAGCTATGCCTCTCTTAGAGAAAGGACTGTGACCCCTGCCATCCCATTGATAATCTAGTGATACATTTTAACAGCTGTTTTAAAATAGATCTTACCAAGGCAAGAACAACAGTTTGCTTATGAGCGATGAGAAATATGTAGTCTTACCAGGGTGCACCCTTTGAAACGTGCTGCATATGTAATTAGTGAGGCCATTCATTATTCACTTTTATTATACAAATGTTGATTAAATGTATACCTTTTTCTACTCAGATATTAACTTGTCCCTTCCTCAGTATATTTTATTAGGCTATGTGTATATCTCAAGCACAGGTTATATAATATGTTTTGTGAGATTTCAAAACATTCCTTTCTTAGCCCTGTAATGAGTATAAAATGGATCCCTATTGCCTATTTTAGAAAATATGCATTTCATAAAACTGTTTAAAAAAATAAATCCTTTTAAATTGCCCATCTGCTTAAGCTATGTTTGTGGAATATTAGGACTATGTCATGTCTTAGAAACGTGTAATACTATATTTTAGGACACTACTGCATTTTAAGGAATAAAATATTAAGAAGTATAATTTTGCTAAGTGATACAATTAGAATATTGCTAGAGATTTGACCTATTCGTGAAAAATATTTGCATAATTATTAGCTTGCTAAAAATAAAATGAACTCTGCAAACGTGATCCAGGTTGTTCTGTATGAAATTACGTGCTAGGCACACAGTCCCCTGGGAGACTATTTTGAGTCCAGATGCCTCTTTGCTGGTTTGTTTCATTTTGGGGGTTCATTTTCTAGAGGTTTTTAATCATATTTTCAAAGTACAGAAGTCAGGCATCTCAAGTTCAGGTCTTGTCTCCCCCAAACTTTAAAAAAAACGTGACACTGATATAATTTAGCTTGATAATTACAAAGTGGACAAATACGGTATTTTCTTTCATTGAAGGTTGGTAATATTTTACTCATTTAAAAATTTTTGGTCAGGCACAGTGGCTCGTGACTGTAATCCCAGCACTTTGGGAGGCTGGGGCGGGTGGATCACTGAGGTCAGGAGTTTGAGTCCAGCCTGGCCAACATGGTGAAACCCTGTCTCTACTAAAAATAAAAAAAAATTGTCCGGGCATGGTGGTGCGTGGCTATAGTCCCAGTTACTCGGGAAGCCAAGGCAGGAGAATTGCCTGAACTCAGGAGGCGGAGGTTGCAGCGAGCCAAAATTGTGCCACTGCACTCTAGCCTGGGCTACAGAGCAAGACTCCGTCTCAAAAAAAAAAAAATTAATTGTCTAAATTGTGGGTCAGAATTTAATCTAATGGAAACCTGTGGAAGAAAGAATTATGCATGTCTATCTGTGGAATCCATAATTCTTTTCAGAGGCTGCAATGTCACAAAAGAGAAAAAAATACGTGAGGATATTCCCAAGCAGAAAACTCCTTTGAGCGCTATGCTGACAATATCTGGGTGTCCTGGGGTTCTTGGGGAGCACAACTGATATCCCTGCTGTGCTGCTAGTGTGCTAAGTGGTTTTATATCCACTGAGAAGGACCTGTCGACAGGTGGCTGCTCTGTGAGGTCTCTGTGAAGCCTCTGTGCCAGGTCTCTGAGGGGTATCTGTGAGAGGCATCTCACCTATGGTGAGGACGCTGTGTGGGCACAGTGTGGGGGGCCTCGGTGCCAGGCTTCCGGTGAGAACTGTGAGTGAGGTCTCTGTGGAGTCTCTGTGTGAGGTTTCTGCATGAGTTCTGTGTGGGAAGTCTCTATGAAATCTGAGTCAGTTTCTGTATGAGGCCTGTGAGGAACATGAGGTCACTGTGGGAGGACTCCATGGGGCAGCGAGAGGTGTCTGTGTGTTGTCTCTTGTAAGGTCTCTGTATGAGGCCTTTGCAGAAGGTCTGTGTGGGAGGTATCTTCCAGAGGTCTCTGTGAGATCTCTGTGGAAAGTCCCCATGTGAAATCTCTGTGCTAGGTGTCTGAGGGACCATGGGACTACATGAAGTCCCTGTGGGAGGCCTCTATGTGAGGATCCTGTGTGAGGACCCTGTATGAGGACCCTGTGTGAGGACCCTGTATGAGGACCCTGTGTGAGGACCCTGTGTGAGGACCCCGTGTGAGGACCGTGTGTGAGGACCCTGTGTGAGACCCCTGTGTGAGGAACCTGTGTGAGGACCTTGTTAGGACACTGTGTGAGGACCCTGTGTGAGGACCCTGTGTGAGGACCCTGTGAGGACCCTGTGTGAGGGCCTTGTGTGAGGACCCTGTGAGGACCCTGTATGAGACCCTGTGAGGACCCTGTATAAGGACCCTGTGAGGACCCTGTGAGGACCCTGTATGAGACCCTGTGAGGACCCTGTGTGAGGACCCTGTGAAGACCCTGTGTCAGGACCCTGTGTGAGGACCCTGTGAAGATGCTGTGAGAACCCTGTATGAGGACCCTGTGAGGACCTGTATGAGGACCATGAGGATGCTGTATAAGGACTGTGAGGACCCTGTGAGGACCATGTGTGAGGACCCTGTGTGAGGACCCTGTGTGAGGACCCTGTATGAGGACCATGAGGACGCTGTATAAGGACTGTGAGGACTCTGTGAGAGCCCTATGAAACCTCTGTGTGGAGTGTTTGAGGGAATTCTATGTGAGAGGTTTCTGTGCAATGAGTGTGAAGCAATCTGAGGCCTGTGTGTGAGGAATCTTACAAGGTCTCTGTGGAGAGTGGGAGGTCTCTGGGCAAGGTCTCTGTGTGAGGACTCTGAGAGAGGTCTCTGTGAGGCCGTTGGGTGGGGGAGTGCTGTGTGCCATTTCTAGGGCTGGAGGCCGGAGGTTGCAGTGAGCTGCATGAGTCTTTGCATGAGTTCTCTGTCTTGTGATTCTGTGTAAAGTCTCTGAGGCCTTTGTCAGGTGTCTGTGTGAGGCCTCTGTGTGAGAACCAAAGAAGGTCTCTGAAATTTGCAGGAAGTCTCTGTGGGACTGAATGAAGTCTCTCAGTGTGGTCTCTGCGGGGTTCTCTGAAGGGGTCTGTGTGACGTTTGTGTGAGGACTCTGGGAAGCTCAGTGCTGTGTCTCGGTGGGGCACCACGAGGTCTCTGAGAGCTCTGTGGGGTCTCTGTGGAGGCCGCAGTGTGTCTCTCTCTATGGCAGTGAGCAGTCCCAGTGGGCTCTCTGTACGAGATGTCTCTGTGAGGTTTCTGTGGGAGGTCTCTGTGGTCTCTCCATTGCTGGCCTCGCTGCACCCCATGGGAGACTGAGTCGCGGAGGGGTAAGGGCTTGCGCCTTCCTACGTTCTTGTTGGTCGGCCAGCGTTTCCTGTGTCACTTCTCCTGGCCTGAGCCATGGGGTCCACGTCCAGCTCCTCCATGTCCCAGAACTCACCCCTCGGTTTCCCGAGGGAACCCAGCAGCAGGTAGGCGTGACCCATCCTCAGCAGTCAGGGTCCCAGCTCTGTGACACTCTCTCCTGAGCTCCCTGGTGGGGGCAGAGCTGCTCTCTGCTCCAGGTCCCAGCCCCTCCTGCTGGTCCTGGCTCTACTGTCACTGCGGGGTCCACCTTGGAGGCTGCCTCAGTCATCTGGGCCCCAGACAGACCTGGCCCCAGGACAGGACACATGCTGGGGACTGTTGCCTAGTACCCCCTTCACCCCAAGTGCCAGCCAGTCCCACATGCTGGGGGCAGGGCCATTTCCATTGTCATCTAAATCAGTGGCACCGCCAGGCACGGTCCTCTCCACCATGGAAATGAGGCCGCCGGAACTGGGCCTCCTGCACGCCTGTATGTGCACAAGGCATGGAAACTCCCTCTAGAGACCTCACACTCCTCTCCCTGATCTGTGGGGACCTCCTGCTTTCCCATACGGAGAGGGCCCAGCGAGGAGGAAGCTGTGCCGAAAGCAGAGGGAGACACAGCGGGGACGGCCCCTGCCCTGCCCACTCTCTGCCCATTCTGGGCAGGTCACTTCCTGCTGCCTTGTGTGTTCAAATCCTGCCTGCCTGCCTCTTCCTCTGCTGGTCCGTGGGGCAAGGAAGGACCTCAGGAGCCGGGGGAGATTTGCTGTGTGACCCCAGCTCGGCTGCTGGGTCCTTCTAAGTCACCACCTCTCCCCTGGGGGCAGTCCTGGGGCTACGTGTATGTTAAAGGGTTCTCTAGTCTTTGCTTTTTCACCTATTGTCAACACATCTTTTTGAAAATTCAATAGGTAGTCCAGGTGCAGGAGCTCATGCCTGTAATCCTAGCACTTTGGGAGGCCAAGGCTGGTAGATCACCGGAGGTCAGGAGTTTGAGACCAGCCTGGCCAACATGGCAAAACCCCATCTCTATTAAAAATGTAAAAAATTAGATAGGTGTGATATTGGGTGCCTATAACTCAGTTACTTGGGAAACTGAGGCAGGAGAATCACTTGAACCCAGGGGCTGGAGGTTGCAGTGAACCGAGATTATACCACTGACTCCAGCCTGGGCAAAAGAGTGAAACTCTATCACACACACACACACACACACACACACACACACTAAATAGGTTACTATGTGCAAGCTTATTAAAGATGTTAAGAAATTCATCTTCCCTTATTCACTTTGTCTTCTCACTAGTCTGGCCCTCTGTGTTGGGGGTAAATGTGTTTTTAGGTCTGTGGTCTGGGAGC
>NW_022439475.1:0-3273 GCF_009761245.1 Sapajus apella
CAGTTCCCAGGACACGGGCACAGACTCAGACACAGGAGGGCCCCAGTCCCCAGGACACGGGCACAGACTCAGACACAGGAGGGCCCCAGTCCCCAGGACACGGGCACAGACTCAGACACAGGAGGACCCCAGTTCCCAGGACACGGGCACAGACTGAGACACAGGAGGGCCCCCGTTCCCAGGACACGGGCAGAGACCACCCAAAGTGCTGGCATGACAGGTATCAGCCGCCCCTCCTGTTTTAGGGTCTTCCTCGTCTCCTTTTTTTTTTTTTTTTTTTGAACATGTCTTAAATTGTGTTTTTAATTGAACTTTAGGTTGCGGGGTACACGTGCAGATCATGCATCAGTGCTGCATAGGTACCTACATGGCAAGGTGGTTTGCTGCCTCCATCCCCCCACCACCTACATCTGGCATTTCTCCCCATGTTGTCCCTCCCACCCTCCCCATCCGCCTCTGTCCCTCCCCCATTTCCCCCCAACAGACCCCAGTGTGTGACGCTCCCCTCCCTGTGTCCATGTGTTCTCATTGTTCAACACCCGCCTATGAGTGAGAACAGGCGGTGTTTGATCTTCTGCTCTTCTGTCAGTTTGCTGAGAATGATGGTTTCCAGGTTCATCCATGTCCCTACAAAGGACCCAAACTCATCCTTTTTGATGGCTGCATAATATTCCATGGTGTCTATGTGCCACATTTTCCCTGCCCAGTCTATCATCGATGGGCATTTGGGTTGGTTCCAGGTCTTTGCTATTGTAAACGGTGCTGCAATGAACATGCGTGTGCACGTGTCCTTATAGTAGAACGATTTGTAATCCTTTGGATATATACCCAGTCTTGGGATTGCTGGGTCCAATGGAATTTCTATTTCTAGGTCCTTGAGGAATCGCCACACTGTCCTCCACAATGGTTGAACTAATTGACACTCCCACCCACAGTGTAAAAGTGTTCCTCTTTCTCCACATCCTCTCCAGCGTCTGTGGTCTCTGAATCATCTGCCTTTTTAAGTCACGCCGAGGGCCTGGCACTCCCGGGCTTTCAGCTAGGGCCGGAGGTCCTCACTTCTGCTACCGATCACAAGCGGTGATTGTTTCAAGGGAGAGGAACCGGGGCCCTGCTTCGATTCAGAATGTTCCCCAGAGGAGAGATACCATCTGTGACTGATGACTAATTCTCTAGAACATGCTCTGTGAGGAGAACATGCTCTGTGAGGTTGTTTCTGTTCGGTTTTTTGGGGGATGGGGGGTGGGGATAGACTTTCACCCCGGTTGCCCAGCCTGGACTGCAGTGGCATGATCTCAGCTCACTGCAACCTCCATCTCCCGGGTTCAAGCGATTGTCCTGCCTCAGCCTCCTGACTAGCTGGGATCACAGTCACCCACCACCATGTCCAGCTAATTTTTCTATGTTTAGTAGAAACGGGGCTTGTCCTTGTTGGTCAGGCTGGTCTTGAACTCCCGACCTCAGGTGATCTGCCCGCCTCGGCCTCCCAACGTGCTCGGTTTGACCCAACAAGGAGCAATGGCTCACACGTGTGATCCCAGCACTTTTGGAGGCTGAGGCGGGCAGATCACCTAAGGTCACAAGTTCCAGTCCAGCCTGGCCAACATGGTGAAACCTCGTCCCTACTAAAAATACAAAAATTAGCGGACCTGGTGGTGGGTGCCTGTCATCCCAGGTACTCGGGAGGCGGAGGCAGGAGAATCGCTTGAACCCGGGAGGCGGAGGTTGCGGTGAGCCGAGATCACAACACTGCACTCCAGCCTGGGCGACACAGTGAGACCCCGTCTCAAAAAAAAAACAAAAAAAAAACCTTTTGTACGTGTGCATTTTCTTCTCCCCTTGCACATGTCTCACACAGAACAAGGTGATGCTAGAAAAACACAGGCGGTTTTACGATGTGTTTTTCCACGGGAATGAGACAAATCCTGGTACACCCGGAAAGTGTCTCGAAAATTTCTTCTGTGATGACTAAAAACCTGGTTGTTTCTTCTGGGTAATTTCGGTGTCTACTCAAAGCCTCTGACAGCCCTCACTCGGTGTAAGGGAGAGGGATAGTCGGTGCTTATGAATGAGGATGTGGCTTTTCTTTCTTTGCTTTGCGACGGAGTTTCGCTCTTGGTGCCCAGGCTGGAGTGCAGGGGCGCGATCTCGCCTCACCGCAACCTCCGCCTCCTGGGTTCGAGTAATTCTCCTCCCCAGTAGATGAGATTACAGGCACCCACCACCATGCCCGGCTGATTTTTTTGTATCTTTAGTAGAGACGGGATTTCACCATGTTGGCCAGGCTGGTCTCGAACTCCCGACCTCAGGCAATCCGCCCACCTCGGCCTCCCAAAGTGCTGGGATGACAGGCGTGAGCCACCGCAGCCGGCTAGAGTTAGCTTTTCTTTAAAGCGAAGTTGATGCCATCATTGATGTGGCGAATTCCCCTCCGTGATGATGGGGGGGTCTCCCAGACAGTTCCCGTGGTCCTCAAGCGTCCCCATGCACTCTGACCATTGAGTTTGAGAATGTTGTGTCCGTCATAATGCCACGTAGGAGCTGTCTTTCGTCACAAAGGTAAAGCCGGCAAGAGTGACCACATCACCGCCTTGGAGGGGCTGCTGGGGAACCTGCAGGGGTCTCCCAGAGGCCTCGGTCTCCCCGGTCTGTGGGCCGCTGCTCCTGGGTGGCTCGGGCTCGGTACTGGTCAGCTGGAGCACCACGGGCTCCTCAAGGCCAGCGTCTGGCTCCCCGCCCGCCAGGCCGCTCAAGTGGGCCAAGTTCTGGGTGTCTCTGATCCATTCCTGCCAGGAGGAAGAAAGAAAGAGAGAAGGAAGGGAGAGAGGGATGGAGGGAAATGAAGATGGAGGAAAGAAAAAAGGAAGGAAGGAAGGAAGGAAGGGAGGGAGGGAGGGAGGGAAAAGAAAGAGAGAGAAGGAAGGAAGAAAGGAAAGAAAGAAAAAGGAAACAAGAGAAAAATACAAAGAAAAAAATTGAGAAGGAATAAAGAAAGAAAAGAAAGATGAAAGAAATAAAGAAAGAGAGAGAGAGAGAAAGAAAGAACAGAAAGAAAGAGAAGGAAGGAAGGAAAGAAAGAGAAAGAAAGAAAAGAGAAAGAAGAGAAATGGAAGGAAGGAAGGAAAGAAGGAAGGAAGGAAGGAAGGAGGAAAGAGAAAAGAAAGAGAAGGAAGGAAGAAAGGAAAGAAAGAAAAAGGAAGCAAGAGAAAAATACAAAGAAAAAAGATTGAGAAGGAATGAAGAAAGAAAAGAAAGACGAAAGAAAGAAAGAGA
>NW_022439475.1:3283-4873 GCF_009761245.1 Sapajus apella
GAAGGAAGGAAGGAAAGAAAGAGAAAGAAAGAAAAGAGAAAGAAGAGAAATAGAAGGAAGGAAGGAAGGAAGAAAGAGAAAAGAAAGAGAGAGAAGGAAGGAAGAAAGGAAAGAAAGAAAAAGGAAACGAGAAAAATACAAAGAAAAAAGATTGAGAAGGAATGAAGAAAGAAAAGAAAGACGAAAGAAAGAAAGAGAAGGAAGGAAGGAAGGAAGGAAGAAGGAAAGAAAGAAAGAAAGAAAGAAAGAAAGAAGAGAAATAGAAGGAGGGAAGGAAGGAAAGAAAGA
The DNA here is from genome assembly GCF_009761245.1 of Sapajus apella. Lineage (NCBI taxonomy): Eukaryota > Metazoa > Chordata > Mammalia > Primates > Cebidae > Sapajus > Sapajus apella. The sequence continues at coordinate 3,572 of NW_022439475.1, forward strand.
AAAAAGAAAGAAAGAGAAAGAAGAGAAAGGAAGAGAAGGAAGGAAGGAAGAAAGGAATTAAAGAAAGAAAGAGAAAAAGAAATGAAAGAAAGAGAGAGAAGGAAGGAAGAAAGGAAAGAAAGAAAAAGGAAACAAGAGAAAGAAATACAAAGAAAAAACATTGAGAAGGAATGAAGAAAGAAAAAGACAAAAGAAAGAAAGACAGAGAGGGAGAAAGAAAGAAAGAGAAAGAAGAGAAAGAGAATGAAGGAAGGAAAGAAAGAGAAAGAAGAGAAAGAAAGAAAGAAGGAATGAAGGAAGTAAAGAAAGAAAGAAAAAGAAAGAGAGAAGGAAGGAAGAAAGGAAAGAAAGAAAAAGGAAACGAAAGAAATCGAACAAAGATTGAGAAGGAATGAAGAAAGAAAAGAAAGAAAGAAAGAAAAAGAAAAATTAAGAAGGGACGAAGAAAGGAAAGAGGAAGGAAGGGAGGGAGGGAGGGAGGGAACATTCTGCATCAAACACAGTGGAAACAGCACACACTGTGGCCTGAGTATTTCCGGGTTTGTTTGTTGGTTTGCTTTGATTTTCTGTTTGTTTCTCTGTTTTTTTGAGACAGAGCCTAGCTGTCTCCAGAGACTTGCAGGAGCGCAGTGGCGCGATCTCGGCTCACCGCAACCTCCACCTCCGGGTTCAGGCGATTCTCCTGCCTCAGCCTCCTGAGTACCTGGGATTCCAGGCGCCCGCCACCACACCTGGCTAATTTTTTTGTATTTTTTTTTTTTTTTTGAGACGGAGTTTCGCTCTTGTTACTCAGGCTGGAGTGCAATGGCGCGATCTCGGCTCACCACAACCTCCGCCTCCTGGGTTCAGGCAATTCTCCTGCCTCAGCCTCCCGAGTAGCTGGGATTACAGGCACGCGCCACCATGCCCAGCTAATTTTTTGTAGTTTTAGTAGAGACGGGCTTTCACCATCTTGGCCAGGCTGGTCTCGAACCCGCGACCTCAGGTGATCCGCCCGCCTCAGCCTCCCAAAGTGCTGGGATAACAGGCGTGAGCCACCATACCCGGCCTTTTTTTTCTTTCTTTCTAAACAACTTTATTAAGAAAGTAAAGGAAAAAAGGAAAGAAAAAAACGATGAAATGTCATTTTGTTGTTGTTGTTGTTTGTTGGTTGGTTGGTTTTTTGTCATTGAGATGGGGTTTCACCATGTTGGCCAGGCTGGTCTCGAACTCCTGACCTCAGGTGATCCACCCACCTCGGCCTCCCAAAGTGCTGGGATTACAGGTGTGAGCCACCGCGCCCGGCCTTTTCTTGTCCCTCCC
>NW_022439475.1:4973-9392 GCF_009761245.1 Sapajus apella
CTTCCTTCCTTCCTTCCTTCCTTCCTTCCTTCCTTCCTTCCTTCCTCTCTCTCTCTCTTTCTTTCTCTACCTATGGAATAGTCAGTCTTTCTATGCAGTAGCAACCTAAATGTTATTTTCTTTTCTTTTTTTGTTTTTTTAAAGAGCAGGGTTTCACCATCTGCCCACGCTGGTCTTGAACTCCTGACCTCAGATGATCCACCTACCTCGGCCTCCCAAAGTGCTGGGATGTCAGGCGCGAGCCACCACGCCCAGCCCTAAATGTCATTCTCCGAAACGGTCAGAGGGAGATATATGTGCGTGGCCCGATGCACCTGCTTGGTGCAGAGAAGGGAAGGCATGGGGAGAGGGTGGGTACCTGGAAGTTCCCTTCGTGCTTCTCAAAGAGGCCAGGGAAGGTGCATTTCGGGTCTGGCACGCTGGGCATGAGACATTTCTTCAGTCTGAAACAGAGAAGGAGAGCGTGGTCACCTGCACTGCAGCCCCCAAGCAGCACTGGCAGGGACCCCAGGGAGAGGCCAAGGACACCTGTGGCTGCCCCTCAGAGACCAGTACCCAGGCAGAGGGGGCCTTCCACGAGAACACAACACATGTGACCCCTCCTCTTCCTCCTCTTCCTCCTCTTCCTCCTCCTCCTCCCCAGAGACCCCACCTCTGGGTCCTCAAATAGATCCTACCAGGCCTGGGCGAGGTGGCTCACACCTGTCACCCTAGCACTTTGGGAGGCCGAGGCAGGCAGATCACTCGAGCTCAGGAGTTCGAGACCAGCCTGACCAACATGGTGAAACCCCGTCTCTACTAAAATACAAAGTTAGCCGGGCATGGTGATGGGTGCCTGTAATCCCAGCGACTCGGGAGGCTGAGGCAGGAGGATCGCTTGAACCCGGGAGGCTGAGGTTGCAGTGAGTCGGGATTGAGCCACTGCACTCCAGCCTGGGCGACAGAGGGAGACTCTGTGCAAAGAAGAAAAAAGAAAGGAAGGAAGGAAGGAAGGGAGGGAGGGAGGAAGGGAAAAAGGGGCCAGGCGTGGTGGCTCACACCTGTAATCCCTGCACTTTGAGAATCTGAGGCAGGTGGATGACTTGAGGTTGGGAGTTCGAGACCAGCCTGCCCAACATGGTGAAACCCTGTCTCTAGCAAAAATATAAAATTAGCTGGGCGTGGTGGCCCATGCCTGTCATCCCAGCTACTCAGGAGGCTGAGGCAGGAGAATCACTTGAACCCGGGAGAGGGAGGTTGCAGTGAGCCGAGATGTCACCACTGCACTCCAGACTGGGGGACAGAGTGAGAGTCCGTCTCAAAGAAAAAAAACAAAAAGAATATTTCTCAATGACTGTTCCACGTCTCTCTGCACCTGTAGTATGGAGCTCCTCCCACATTTCTTGTTATGCACCATCAGAAAAGTGGGCATTGGTGGAAACTGAGGCTCAGGGACATGACCTTATCAGGTGATTGATCTTCCCATTCCACAGATGTTCTGGAAGCAGAACCTTCCGGCAATGCGTGTAAGGTGGTTGGCAGGAGTCGTCCTTACCTCCATAATCTCCATAAAGACAGGAGGAGAAGAGGCAGCATCAACAGGAGAGCCAGGCTGGAATTTAAAGTGAATTTGGGTGGCTTTGCTTGGGGAGGCTTTTGCGTCTCTGAGCATGAATCTAAAACACAACGAGAAAACTGCTGTAAGCTTTGAACATGATATGACGTCTCCATTACTTCTCATGCCTAACCACCATCCTCATTTTTTGGGGGGTTTGGTTTTTCAGGTGTGTGTTTTGTGTTTTGGGGGGTTTTTTTGAGACGGAGTTTTGCTCTTGTCGCCCAGGCTGGAGTGCAGTGGCACAATCTCGGCTCACTGCAACCTCCGCCTCCCGGGTTCAAGCGATTCTCCTGCCTCAGTTTCCCGAGCAGCTGGGATTACAGGTGTGTGCCACCACGCCCTGCTGATTTTTTTGTAGTTTTAGTAGAGAAGGGGTTTCGCCATGTGGGCCAGGTTGGTCTTGAACTCCTGACCTCAGGTGATCCGCCCCCCTTCAGCCTCCCAAAGTGCTGGGACAACAGGCGTGAGCCACTGGAACTGGCTTTTTTTTTTTTTTTGTAATATATCAGTGTCAACAAATGTTTTATTTTATTTATTTATTTATTTATTTATTTTTGAGACAGAATCTCAGCCCACTGCAACCTCCACCTCCCAGATTCAAGCGATTCTCCTGCCTCAGCCTCCCGAGTAGCTGGGATTACATGAGCCACCGTACCCGGCTAATTTTTGCATTTCCAGTCGTGATGGGTCTCTTTTATTTTATTTTTTTTAATGAATACTAGTGTGAGCACATTTTGATCGCTATGGAAGATATCCCGGAAAGACAGACCCTGACGATGGACATGTAAGGGCAGTTTCAACACGAGCCTGTTTTCCTTGGGGGCTTGGGGTGGCTGGGGGTGTTTATGGCATATGAGAGCTTGCTTTTGGCTATTGCTGGCTGTGTGCCTTAAATTATGCCCCTGAAAACATACGAGGTGGCTCACACCTGTCATCCCAGCACTTTGGTAGGCCGAGGCAGGTGGATCACCTGAGGTCAGGAGTTCGAGACCAGCCTGGCCAACATGGTGAAGCCCCATCTCTACTAAAAACACAAAAGTTAGCCGGGCGTGGTGGCGGATGTCTGTCATCCCAGCTACTCGGGAGGCTGAGGCGGGTGAATCGCTTGAACCTGGGAGGCGGAGGTTGCGGTGAGCCGAGATCACACCACTGCACTCCAGCCGGGGTGACAAGAGCAAAACTCATCTCAAAAAACAAAAACAAACCACAACAGCAACAACAAAAAATAGTACGGCCCCTGAAAACATACTTGTCCGTCAACCTACCTATCCTTTATCATATGACGTTATATCTATCTATTTATATCTCTGCATACATCCATTTCTATCCATCATGCAGCTGTTATGTACCTATGTCACCTGCCGTAGCTATGTCATGTATCTATGTCTTTATAAAGATATAGGTATCAATATAACAACATTGAGTTGGTTTTTTTTGTTTGTTTTTGTTTTTGTTTTTTTATGTGAGGGAGTCTTGCTCTGTCACCAGGCTGCAGTGCAGTGACGCAGCCTGGGCTCCCTGCAACCTCCACCTCCTGGGTTCAAGCAAATCTCCTGCCTCAGCCTCCCGAGTAGATGGGATTACAGGTACCCACCACCATGCCTGGCTCATTTTTGCCCACCTGGGTTTCCCCAAGTGCTGGGATTACAGGCATGAGCCCCTGCATGCAGCCTATATCTATATATCTTCATAGATATAAAGGGATATGAAGACACATAAGGCTGGCCACGGTGGCTCACACCTGTCATCCCAGCACTTGGGGAGGCCGAAGCAGACGGATCACAAGGTCAAGAGTTTGACACCAGCCTGGCCCACATAGTGAAACCCCATCTCTACTAAAAATGCAAAAATTAACCGGGCATGGTGGCAGGTGCCGGTAATCCCAGATACTCGGGAGGCTGAGGCAGGAGAATCACTGGAACCCGGGAGGCAGAGGTTGTGGTGAGCTATTTCACCATTGTACTCCAGCCTGGGCGGCAGAGCGAGACTCCATCTGGGAAGGGAAGGGAGGGGAGGGGAGGGGAGGGGAGGGGAGGGGAGGGGAGGGGAGGGAGAAAGAAAGAAAAAGAAAGAGAAAAAAAAAAGAAGGAAGGAAGAAAGAAGGGAAGGAAGGAAGGAAGGAAAGAAAAAGAAAGAAAGACAAAGAAGGAAGGAAGGAGAAAGAAAGAGAAAGAAGAAAAAGAAAGAAAGAAGAAACAAGGAAGGAAGAAGGGAAGGAAGGAAGAAGGGAAGGAAGGAAGGAAAGAAAAAGAAAGAAAGAGAGACAGAAAAAAAGAAAGAAAGAAAGAAAAAGAAAGAAGGATGGAAGGAAAGAAAAAAGAAAGAAAAGAAAGAGAAAGAAGGAAGGAAGGAAAGAAGAGAGAAAAAGACAAGAAAGAAATAACAAAGAAAGAAAGAAAAAGAAACAAAGAAAGGAGAAAGAAAGAGAAAGAAATAAAAAAGAAACAAGGAAGGAAGAAGGGAAGGAAGGAAGGAAAGAAAAAGAAAGAAAGAGAGAAAGAAAGGAAGAAAGAAAGAAAAGAAAGAGAGAGAAAGAAAAAGAGGAAAAAGAGGGAAGGAAGGAAAGAAAAAGAAAGAAAGGAAGGAAGGAAGGAAAGAAAGAAAAAGAAAGAAAGGAAGGAAGAAAGAAAGAAAAGAGAGAGAAAGAAAAAGAAAGAGAAAAAAGAAAGAAGGAAGGAAAGAAAAAAGAAAGAAGAAAGAAGAAAAGGAAGGAAGGAAGGAAGAAAAAGAAAGAAAGAAAGAAAGAAAAAGAAAGAAAGGAAAGAAAGAAAGAAAGAAAGAAAGAAAGAAAGAAAGAAAGAAAGAAGAGAAATAGAAGGAGG
>NW_022439476.1:0-877 GCF_009761245.1 Sapajus apella
TTAGAACTCAGTCACCATGCTGTGAGGAAGCCCAAGCAGCCATGTAGCGAGGTCCACATGGAGGAGAGTTGAGGTCCCCTCCTGATAGGCCCGGCTGGGTTCCCAGCTTGCAGCCATCATCAACCCTCAACCATGTGAGGGAGGTTATGTTGAACTTGGCAGCCACAGCAGGGAGCGAGCAGCTGCCATGTTGCTGGTCGGGTCCCGGAAGCAGGTGCCACTCCCGCTTCCCACTCCAGGCTGCTGAAGCTTGGTCACAGCTCCTTGTTCACGTTTGGGGCCTGGCTCCTGCTCTCCAAGCACAATCGTGGCACTGCCTTGGGCCCAGCTCAGCACTGGTGCTCCTCCATGGCGGACCTTGTAGTTCTCCCTCTGGCGGACCGGTGATCCCAGTCACGCCACACAGTAGTGGCTCCTAGGGCAGCAGGCCCGGGGACTGTTTGCCTCAGTCAGCATCAGTGCTAGAGGACCCACAGCCTGTGCCTCCACTGCCATCATGGATGCTGGCAAGTCTCACTCCAAAGGAAGCAGGGACCAGGACATGTGACTGCCCAGGCCTGCTTTGTGGAGTCCAGAGCATGGGAAATCCTGTGGCTCCCAGAAAAGGATGGGAGCACCCTCCTTCCAGTCCTTGAGTCAGCTCCGGAGAGCACTCATGGCAGCGCTGATGGCACAGCTCTGGAGTTCGGCGGCCTGGGCTGGGAGCTGGCCCTTCTCCTAGGGCAGCTGTGTATTTAGGGGCTTCCATCTCCTCTTCTGCAAAATGAGGCATCACAGCACCCAGCTTGTAGATCCATGGTGACAAATGAGGGTCCTTGATCACACCCAGCATGTCCCTGAGTGCACAGATACCCTGGGGAGGAAGGCAGAGAGGACA
>NW_022439476.1:887-9384 GCF_009761245.1 Sapajus apella
CTGCCAGGTAGCACCTCTAGGAATAGATTAGCGCCTGGACCTGGCCATCCCATTCCAATGCTGGGTGGATCCTGGGGATGCAGTCTCAGGCCCTGCACTGAGCCTACAGCCTGGGAGCAGCAACATGGCACCCATGGCAATGAAGGCACAGCAGCCATGTCGCTGGCCAGGTCTGAGAAGCGGGTGCTACTTCTGCTTCCCACCCGAGGCCACTGACACTTGGTCACCGCTCTGCCTTCACGTTTAGGGCAGAGAACCCACTCTCTGAGCACAATGGCTGCACTGTCCTGGACCCAGCTCTGCACTGGGGCCCCTCCGTGGTGACTTTGCAGTTCCCCAGTCAGCCAGTGGCTGGGACTGGCCAGGCCACACAGTAGTGACTCCCAGGGCGGCAGGCCCCGGGACTGTTTGCCTCAGTGTCTGCGCCAGAGAACCCACAGCCTGCATGCACCCCACTGCAGCTGGTGCCATGGCAGCTGCCACTTTAGACAAGCCGCCACTGCTGTCATGGATGCTGGCAAGTCTCACTCCAGAGGAAGCAGGGACCGGGACATGTGACTGCTTAGGCCTGCTTTGTGGAGTACAGGGCATGGGAAATCCTGTGGCTCTCAGAAAAGGGCGGGGGCACCCTCCCTCCAGTCCTTGAGTTGGCTCCTAAGAGCACTTATGGCAGCAGCTGATGGCACAGCTCTGGGGTCCAGCTGGGAGCTGGCCCTTCTCCTGGGGCAGCTGTGTATCCAGGGGCTTCCATCTTCTCTTCTGCAAAATGAGGCAACACACACCCAGCTTGTAGATCCGTGGTGACGAATGAGGGTCCTCGATCACACCCAGCATATCCCTGAGTGCACAGAGACCCTGGGGAGGAAGGCGACAGAGGACAGGAAAGGCAGCAGGAGGAAGCATCTGTCTGGACATAAATAACTATGAAAAATCTAAACAAATTTTTAAGTAAATAAATTAGATAAATATAACGAGGTAAACCCTTCTGTCTAAGCTTTTTGTATAAATTAAAATCTTAAAAATAAATTAAATAATAGATGCTCATTAAAAGTCATTTAAAATTAAAAATATATAATTTAAATAAATTTATAAAAATATTAAAATGGTTCTCATCTATAAAATATGAATTTATGAGAGACAATTCAAAATTTCTTACATGCTAGGTTACAAATAAAAATTATGGTTAAAAAGAATTAAAACTTCTAATTATTATATAATTCAATATGTAAAGTAAGACCAAAATAAAAATATAAAATGTTTTTAAGTTAAAAAAGTGAGTCATAAAATATATGCTTTATTAAAACAATTTTGCCAAGTTAAAATATTATTTAATGGGTACTTACAAAATAAATTGGAGAGATATCAAATATTATAAATACAGATATATTTTTGTAAAAAAACATTAAAACATAATTTTACATTGAGCAATCCTATATAATTTTTTCCAAAATAAAATTATTTACTGTTTTAAAAAGATAAATCAAAATGTCCCAACATAGTCTATGTAAATTATAATAAAATACATTCTGAAATTATTTAATAAAATTATGTATAATTCAAAGACTATAATTTTAAAAATTATGTCTTCCTATTAAGCTTTAATAATGAAAATACACTAATCTGAAGCTAAATATTTTGATTTTCTATGTCCAAACACAGTATTCTTAATATTAACTTACTGAAAATAAAATTTTAAAACATTGATTTTTAATTCAAATATCTATTTCTCTTTAAAATTTCTCGAAATTGTATCTCAAAAGTTCAAATTTTGTTAAATTTTGTACACATAATTCACAGACTTTTCTTGTCATACCTTTTAAAAAGATGTAATTTTTTTACTTCGCTGAGATAAGAACTGTTTTCTTTAACCATTTTGACAAGGCCTATAAACTTTTTCTTTATTTCTAACTCTACTATTATGGGCCCATGCAAAAATATTTGTTTCTAAAATATAGAAAACAGTATTATTTAATATAACAATTTATACTCTTAACTCATTATTTCTAAATTATTCAATATAAAAATATTTCTTATAAGAGCTAAATATTTCCAATATTAAAATAATAATTTTCTTATTTACATTCCCCTAAAACTAACATGCATTTGTAGTCCCAGACCCAGTCTTCCTATATCTAATTAAATACATGTATTCTTTTTATAATATTTTTATAATATTTCCAAGTTATATAATAGGCTTCTCGATATAAACAAAACAAAACAATCAAACTACATGCTATTTTTATTTATCCATTTTAATAACTGACCTATAAATCAAACTTCCCACATTCTATCAAGTAAAATTTTATGTTATCTTTCTTGAATTTTAATTACTAAGAGAGTTAATCTTAGAAAGAATTAAGATGTTAACATTCATACAACTTTGTTTTGTACTTCGACATGTTGTAATTATCATCCTAGTTACATAAATGTTATTTTAGAATTATTTAAAATTCTATTGCAGTCAGATATTTTAAATAAAAAAAAATTGGCTTTCCCAAAATCAAAAATCTAAATTAATTCTTATAAATTAAATAACTAAAATATTTAATGAAACTTTATGACAGACTGTCAGATTTTACTAGATTTTCTATAAATTACACTTATAGATATAGCAATATAAATATTCTAAATTAATAAAAAATTATAAAACGTAATACTAGTCATAAATTCAATTATGTTAAACCTATTCTAAAACTATATTTATATAGATATTTTATGAATATAAATAGTCTAAAATTTTATTTGCAGGAAATGCCCTGCCTTACCCTGTGCAGATAGTGTAAGAGCATGCTGCACACAGACACTATGCAGGGATCTGAAAAACAGAGCTTTTGAAGCTTCTCTATGGCCTGGGCTGCTCCTCACCCTCCTCACCCTCTGTACAGGCCAGGCAGAGTTCATCATGTTGACAGGGACAGTGCTTTTTGGGGATCAGCCCCCATCCAGAGGACAGCACCTCCCAGTGGTTAGCACCTGATCAGAGTTCAGCGGACTTCAGGATTCAGCACCTTAGGGCAGTGCCTTTCAGGGGGGTCAGCACCTTACTAAGGAACAACATCTCTCAGGAGTCAGCATCTTAACAGCTCCTCTGAGGGATCAGGACCTCAACAGAGGACAGTGCTTCTCAGGGATCAGCACCTCAAGAGAGGACAGCGCCTCTCAGAGGTCAGCACCTTGGTAGAGAACAGCTCTTCTCAGGATTCAGCACTTTAACAGACGACAGCCTCTCTCAAAGATCAGCACCTCATCAGAGGACAGTTCCTCTCAGGATTCAGCACCTTAACAGAGGACAGAGCCCCTCAGACTTTTAAGAGAGGAAAGAGCCTCTCAGGTTTCAGTACCTCAACACAGGACAGCGCCTCTCAGAGATGAGCCCCTGAAGAGAGTGCTGAGCCTCTCAAGATTCAGCACCTTAAGAGAGGACAGCGTCTCTTAGGTATCAGCACCTTAAAAGAGGACAGCGCCTCCCGGTAATCAGCATCTTAAGAGGACAGCGCCTCTCAGAGGTCAGCACCTTTAAAGAGAACAGCACTTTTCATGAATAAGCACTTAGCAGAGGGCAGCGCCTCTCAGAAGTCAGCACCTTGTCAGGGCACAGTGTAACTCATATCCAAACTTCCCTCCAGCATTCCTCACCTGCCTGTCCACTAGATCCCTAATGGGAACCTATGCTTCCAGATTTACTCAGTCCGCCTGTACTGACTCAGCAGCCCTCTGCATCTGCCTCCCTGAGAGCTGCAGTCACTCAGATGCACCATGAGTGGAGGCTGCAGTAACCACTGGCTGACTGCAGCAGAGCCAACGCAAGGGCCCTTAGTTCACAATGCCTGATGGTAATAGTGTTTGTTGTTAGATCTAGGTGGCTATCAGATCACTGCTGGCTTCTCAAGTTCAGGCTATGGACTTCATAGGTGCCTGGCTAATCAGAAAACCCAGGAAAAGGATGAGGCTGACAACCGTTGTGGGGCAAACCAGGGTTGTGGAATCAGTTTCATGTAAACCACAGTGACAAAGTTAGAGAAGAATGAGGCAAAAACCTCCCAGATGATCTGCTGTGTCCCCACTTCTCACCCGATGGCCTGACTAACCATTCAGAATGGGGTCTTTTAACACTTTCTTAAGAGTTCTTGCCCTTTCACACATTTTGATAATTAACAATTTGCCTATGAAAATGGCCTGTCTTTACATATCCTCCCTGTCTCTATCCATAGCAAATGTTCCTCTGGGTTACAAAATATTTCTTGGGCATATTTTAAAATGTGAGAGTTTGTACATGTCTAGCTTTTACCACTCATCTGATAGGATTTTAGTGTTTTCATGTTAGAGATACATTTATATATGTTTAATGGCACAGATCCCATTCTATGATCCTCTGTTATCTTGGTCTACCAGTAACACTGGTGAGCTGCCCACACAAAGCTGGGCACTATTTTTCTGAAGACGAAAGACCTTGACCTTGACCTACAGGATCACACGTACACTCATGGTCTTCCTGGACTTCACTCACTTCCCATCACCTCCATGTGCGCAGGAGACTCAGTGTGTTTGTGCTTCCCTGTGTGTAGAATAAAATAAAGAAAAATATTTTCACACACAGTAGGGTGGGAATAGGTGGCATGCTTTGCTCCTGAGGCCATGGGAGTGGCACCACCATCCTACACAGAGGGACACGATTTATACGTAAGAGAGGAAGCTCTAGAGGAATCATCCCTACTGGTCAGGGAACATGGAAATGTTAAGAACAGAAGATACCTGTCCTGATTGATTGTCATGGCACCAGACATGGAACATGAAAATGTTAAGGACATGAGAAGATACCTGTTCTGACTGACTGTTATGGCCTCAGACACAGGAAGTTCCACCAGGATGAAATGAGAATTGTGAGGATGGCAAGACAGGCCCAGCAGGATTATCAGGGCCAAGTTCAGGCTCCACTGTCAGCAGGATGAGACCTTAGCTTCCTCTCTCACCACTTAGAGGAGGCCAGGGTGTTACAGAGAATCTTCATGTTAGTTTTTTCTTTTACATACAGAACTGTGTTTTTATTAGTCACCACATTATCCATCTTTATCACCATACAAAAAAAGCAAAGGTCTTACAGAAATCCATGTACCAGTAGAAATTTTATTTGTAGATTTACACAAATGTTGCGTTTAAACTTGGTGGCCTATTTCACTTTATGTGTGTGCATATCTGACTGTAATGCAGTGAGCCTCATTCTTCAACCTAAAATTATCTAGCAAATCATGGCAAAACAGTACCAAATTCTTCTTAATCCCAGTTTAAAAACTACAGTAATATGATAAATATTACTTTAGGCCCTCTAATGAGGGCCTCCCCTATTTTGTTTTGAACAATAAGGGATACCTACGTGCACTTCTGATCCTTTATATAAAGACTGAGTTGTTGACTTAACAAGTATTGTTTGGAAATAAGATAAAAAGGAAAAAACAGCAGATCCGAGTTTTGTAGAGCTGGTCAGTGAAGTGAATTTGCCAGCTACAATTTAGAAGGTATGTTCACCTTTTGTTTCACCCTATGAGGATGGAGAGAAGTCTTGGCCTTCAACAGAAAATGGTCAAACTAGAAAGAGTAACACTTTTGGGCTCCTCATTGAATGTGGACTTGGATAACCCCTTCACCTAGACAGCAAAGGAAGAGAAAGAGAGAGTCTGGGCTGGGAGGAAGTCCTATGCCAAAAACATCAGTCAGTCCTCACATGGATGGCCAGGGCACTATGAAGAACTATTAATTTCACAATCTCCATGACGAATGCTGTTGTCATCAGTGGGGACCTCTCTTCTCTTTTTCCATTCTCCCACCTGTTCTCTCTGTCCCTGATTTACCCACAGTGGCATTTATGTTTTCACCTTTTATATCCCTATGCCTGGTTGACTGCTGGCTTGTGCTGATCTTTTCTTTCTTTCTTTCTTTTTGATCATAGGTTTTTTATTTGAAGATGTCTTGGGAGTCATTCATACACAATTACTTTGGTTATTTAAAAAAAAAAAAAAAAAAAAAAAAGAAATTCAAATTCTCAATTTCTTTATAAGTAATAATACTTATGATATAATTAGAGAAAATCCAATTAAATGGAAAGCACTTAAATGTTGTTCTTTTAGATCTGAAGAACAAACTAATTTACTACCTATTAATGTCCTCTCAGCATGGATATGCCTTTTTTCATTCATCTGTTTTAAAAACTTTTATTTAGCAGAATAGAATTAAAAAAAACTTGTTTTCTATTACACATCTGAGAAATTATAATTGATCTGTTAGTGCCTTGGTTTTGCATCAGAATTACAGATGTGGAAAATCAATGACCATACTGAAGAAAGTTCTGTTCTTTAGTGTTCAGTAGGCAGTTATTTAGTGTTCTTTAGTGTTCAGTTCAGTGTACATCATAATACGTTGTAATTTCAAATAGAGCAATAGCAACCCAAAGCTGAAAAAGACTTCATACAGTGATTTGGCCTGATTTCTGCCTTTTTTTGTGTTTAAATTAGGAAATTAAGTCAGATTCTCCCAAGGACTTACGTTACCCAGGGAGATACATTCATTCTTCCAGGCTGTGCTTATCTTTTCATATCTACTTTTGCAATAAAAGAACCCATTTTCTGAAGTACTATCAAAGTCAACATCACATTCATCTTTCAGGTCCCACCTTCAGGCTCTTCTGACTTGCTTGTTGACTGTGCTGGGGTGGCCAGGAAAGGTCATCTTCAGCAGGAAAATTGACACTATAGAGATAAATAGTGTGTTTTGGTCACAAAATTACCCAACAGATGAGAGATTTAGAATTGTGAGAAGCTGTGCCATTTCCCAGCACCTCACACTATTTGATGTCTCAATGTTTGTTCATATCACTGTATCTTCTAGAAGATGCACCACATCTAGAAATAGTGTTTGCTTTGTTTGTCCCCAAGCAGGACCCCACTCTCCACTCAGAGCCAGGTCACAATTGTCTTTTTCCCTGGACCCTGTGGAAGAAGCTGCTCAAGTCTTTGCTCCCAGAACCCTCTGCATTTTCCCCTTACTGCAGCCTCCTCACACTGAATGGTTGTCATGATTTTCTTATCTCCTGAACCTACTAGTCTAGAAATGCCTCAATCTAAAAGGATGGTTATGAATACATGTTACCTGAGAAAGAGTAGGGCTATGGCCCATGGATGGGCTCTCAGGCCAATTCCACTCACATGATTCTCACTGAAAGACTGAAGTGTGTAGCAAGAGGCAATCTGGGTCTTTCCAAGCTCTGAAAAGTGGTGCCCACATATGTGGTATAGCTAGGCAATGGAGGCAGCACTCACTGAGGAAGACACCACAGCCATGTCTTCTCTGGGCTGGGTAGAGTCTCCTGCTCAAAGGTCTGTGGAAGGTGCAGGAGCTGCTTCCTCTCTTGTTCCTCCCATGGGACAAATGCTGAGTCTCACCCACCACTCCACCATGTCTGAAGAATCATGCTCAGACTTCAACTCTTTCTAGGGTGAAACAAAGATTGCCAGGAGGATACAGAAATTTGTGTGGACAGTTCTTCCCCTTTATCTTCTCATGCCACTGGAGAAGATAAAAGAGGCCTGAGTCAAGCAGCTCCCACTATGGGGCCACAGGAGACAGTGTCATCCATGGCCTGGACTCCTCTGCTCCTCATGTTTCTCTCATTGCTCAGATGAAGACTGGTTTTAGGTGTCCAGGGTTAGCTCCTAACTTGCATCAGCCCCTGTGGCTTAGACCTTCAAGACACGTATCTCTGGTCCCTGCCCCAGCCCCCATGAGTGTCTGTGCTTGCAGGCTCCCTCTCTCAGTCTGTACTGAATCAGATGACTTCACTCTGCATCTCTGGGAACATGAGTCAGACTTACCTGCACCCTGAACAGTGGCTTCAGAGTTGGTAACTTTGCAATATAGTAGTTAGCTGAAGTCAGGTAACCCTCCCAGGAATCTCCTGAAATACTGCTTTGACTCAGAAATCACTCAGGACCCTGGGGTTCCAATTCACTTCTCTGGATCCAGTGAAACACTGGCCAATGCAGGGATTCTGTACGTATATAGGTTGAAGTCTGAGGATGAGGCTATTAGTGTTTTACACTGCACAATATCTTCAAACCTCATACAGTTCTCCAAATCCACTGGGAAGTTACAAAAATCTTCTCTGTGATCACCTGGCCTGGTGCAGTCATGGCTGCTGGTGGTTCTAATAAAGTCTGTCTCACTGAGTGACTTATATTTCAGATCTTCAACCAGTACCTGATGTTTTTCCAGACAAGTAGATCTGAAAATGTGACTTTCTTTTCTCCAATTCCACTTTAATATTGATTCATGCTCATAGCTTCCTATTTCTTTCTGGTTTTCACAGGCAGACATCTCTTGCTCAGAGACAAAAATTCTCTAAATAGAGACTTTGGAGGAGACCAAAAGAGATTGGTTCAGGCCATGACCAGCTCATAGTCTAGGAGAGACTCAGAGATGCTTATTGTCCCAGAGATTCAATCTAGGC
>NW_022439477.1:0-9382 GCF_009761245.1 Sapajus apella
TCTTTTCTTTCAGTGCCATCTGCCATTATGCCCTTGTTCTCTGCCAGTGCTCTGGCAGAGCGGGGGGGGGCTCATGCCCACAGTGCTCTCTCCGAGTTCTGTCCTTCATGTGCCCAAATTAGCCCCTAAGCCTGTCACGTGGTCATCCCGGAACTTTGCTTAACTGCTTCCTGGGTTGGGGCCTTTATTTCCTGGCTCCCTTCTCTTCTTGCTTAATTTCCCCTCCCTTTGCTGCAGCACATACTCAGTTAAGAATCCCTTTCTAACGTTAAAAAAAGAAAAAGAGAATGGTTTTTGGACCTCCTCATGATACAAGTTGTATCTTTAGGCCGGGCATGTGGCTCATGCTTGTAATCCCAGCACTTTGGGAGGCCAAGGCTGGTGGATCACTTGAGCTCAGGAGTTCAAGACCAGCCTGGGCAACATGGTGAAACTCTGTCTCTACAAAAAATAAAAAAATTAGCCAGGTGTGGTTGCTTGCACCGGTAATTCCAGCTACTCGGGAGGCTGAGGCAAGAGAATCGCTCGAACCCAGGAGGTGGAGGTTGTAGTGAACCGTGACCATGCCACTGCACTCCAGCCTGGGTGACCAAGTGAGACCCTATCTCCAACAACAACAAAAAAAGTTATATCTTTAATATCCATTAACTGGAAAAAAAAAAAAAAGCCCATAAGAACCAAGAATTACCATGAGGACACACCTGCTTTTAAATGAATTTGTGTGTTATTTACCACAGTAACATCTATGAACTTGTGAAAACTTACTGGTTTTGGCTTAAGAGTTTGCCAAATTCTAGCTTCAATATTTCTTTTTATGAGATGGAGTCTCACTCCCGTCATGCAGGCTAGAATGCAGTGGAGCGATCTTGGCTCACTGCAACCTCCACCTCCTGGGTTCAAGTGATTCTCCTTCCTCAGCCTCCTGAGTACCTGGGATTTCAGGCATGTGCCACCACGCCCAGCTAATTTCTGTATTTTTAGCAGAGACGAGGTTTCGCCATGTTGGCCAGGCTGGTCTCAAACTCATGACCTCAGATAATCCACCAGCCTTGGCCTCCCAAAGTGCTGGGATTACAGGCACGAGCCACCACCACTGGCCTAGCTTTAATCTTAAATGGTTGGGAGTGGTGGCTCACACTTTGGGAGGCCAAGACATGCAGATCACTTAGTTGCGTTGGAGACCAGCTTGGGCAACATGGCGAAACCCCATCTCTACAAAAAATTCAGAAGTTAGCCAGGCGCGGTCGCATGCACCTGTAGTCTAGCTACTGGAAGGCGGTGGGGGTTGGTGCTGGGGTGGAAGGATATCTGGAAGCCAGGAGTTCAAGGCTGCAGTGAGCCGAGGCTGCACCACTGCACTCCAGCTTGGGTGGCACAGCAAGACTCTGTCAAAACAAAAAAAAAAAAAAAAAAAAAAAAACCAATAAACAAAAACCAAAGTTGGGTGCAGTGGCTCACATTTGTAATTCCAGCAACCCAGAAGGCTCATCAGGCAGGAGGATAGCTTGAGGCCAGGAGTTCAAGACCAGCCTGGGCAACATAGTGAGACCCTCCACCTCTGAAAAAATTAAATGTTAATAAAAATAAAATAAAAAGGAACTCTAGTACCTTCAGTCTTTGATTCTTCATCCCTCATTTCATCCCCTTGTCCTCTGGCAATAGAAATTTCTTCTTCTTTTACTTTTGGGATGAGCCACCTTCGCTGCCTGGGATTCTGTTTGGATTGAGTTACCGCCTTCCAGGCTCAAGCAATTCTCCCACCTCAGCCTCCCAAGTAGCTGGGACCCCAGGCGCATGCCACCATTCCTGGCTGATTTTTTGTAGAGCCAGGGTTTTGCCATGTTGCCCAGGAGTTTTTCCTTTAATGTTCTCCTGCTACTTACTATCTCTCTGCTCTCATGTGCTCTTATGTGAGCTCATAAGAGCAGAGAGATAGCAACAGGAGCTAAGAAACTCTAATCTATGAAAAAATATTAAATATGAAATCATGATAGCTATTAGCAATCCCACACCCAGCCCGGAGAGCCATGGGTCATCAAACTTTTTACAACAAGCTCTAAAATCTTCCACATATGCCATAACCAAGGCATATCAAAACAACCCAAGGCTCCTCACGCATCCACTTTTATCAGCCTGGGCCTGAGATAGTTGGACATTGAATAGTCACTTTTGGGGGCTGGGGGAAATAATTTACCGTGAGTAACTGCCCTAAAATATACCCTCCAGCCATGTAACCCATGCCTGTCATTCAATAGTGCCAGTGGTGTTCTTCAGGGTTGATCATAGTTCTAAGTGGTTCTCCTTTAAAGAGCAAAGTCTCCTGGGAAAGGTGGCCATTAAGCAGAACATCTGGGGCCGATCTTACTTTTGCCCTGATGAGAGGGGCCAAGGGGCTTTGTAGAGCAGCAGAGGCTCTGACAGTGAACCTTACTGTTTTTAAAATTGTTCTTAAGAGGCCAGGTGCATTGGTTCACACCGGTAGTCCCAGGACTTTGAGGAGCAGAGGCAGAAGGACTGTTTGAGTCCGGGAGTTCAAGATTAGACTGAGCAACTCAGGGAGACCCCATCTCTACAAGAAATTTAAAAGAAAATTAATCGGGCATGGTGGCACATGCCTATGGTCCCAGCTACTCGGGAGGCTGAGGTGGGAGAATCACCTGAGCCCAGGAGGTTGAGGTTTGCAGTGAGCCGAGTTCACACCACTGCACTCCAGCTTGGATGACAGAATGAGACTGTCTCGAAAAAAAAAAAAAAAAAATTGTCCTCAGGTCTATGTGGATCCCTGACTAGGTTTGTGCACTAGACAGACTTCCTCTGAGGTTATTTCAGGCGGTGAGATTCTTTCCAGCTTTAAATGGCCTCTAGAGAAATTTCACTAGCCTGCCTTGGTGTTGACCCTGTATAACCCCTTTCTTCTGGAGGTCCCTTTGGGTGGTAGTAGATGTGGGATTTGGTGTCTGACAGATCTGGGGACAGATCCCAGCTTCAAATGGCAGAGTCTCTTTACAGCTTACAGGGCAAATACTTGGCGCTATGTGCTGATCTTTAGGAAGTCAGTCTGTATTTCGTAACAAGTCACATGGGGATAATGAAGGAACGTCCTAAAATGCTCTTATTCATATTCTTTTTTTTTTTTTTTTTTTTTTTTTTGAAAGGGGTTTCCCCTTTTTTAACCCAGGAGGGGGGGGATGGGGGGAGCCTCGGCCCACCGCAACCTCCGTCTCCTGGGTTCAGGCAATTCTCCTGCCTCAGCCTCCTGAGTAGCTGGGATTACAGGCACGTGCCACCATGCCCAGCTAATTTTTTGCAGTTTTAGTACAGACGGGGTTTCACCATGTTGACCAGGATGGTCTCGATCTCTTGACCTCGTGATCCACCTGCCTCGGCCTCCCAAAGTGCTGGGATTACAGGCGTGAGCTACCGTGCCTGGCTCTTATTCATATTCTTGAGTCATCCCTGAGGGCCAGGCTTGGTGTTAGGCATGGGGTGGGGGAAGGGAGCAGGGCTGTGTGCAGAGGAAGATGCGATTCTTGCCTTGTCAGGGTCCCTGACCTGATGGTGACCCGGGGTGGAGTCTTCATAGTGACAGGCACCACGGCAAGAGCAGACTCAGGCTATGCAACCCCCAAAGCAGGGCTCCTCACTCACCGGGATAGATAGAACCATTGGCCCCAATTCCTCAGCCCTCCCTGCACCCACCGCTTGCATGGTTTTGTGGTGGGTGGAGGGTACTTTCTGCCCCCTGGCTTGGGGCTTGCCCACGTGGCTTGCTTTGGCCATGGAATGAAGCAGAAACGAAAGCCTGCCGGTTCCGAGCCCGCGGCCTGAAGACGCCTCAGGCGGTTCCGCGGGCCCCGTGCGCTTCCCCCTTCACCCAGAAGCCCTTCTCTGGCGCAGCTGCTGCTTCCTCAGCCTCCGCCCAGAAGGAGCGGGTCCCTGGCGGATCCGCAGGCCTGCAGGGAGCCGCAGAGCGCAGTAGCCGGCCCAGCGTTCAAGCCGAAGCACAGGCCTGCGAGAACCTCATTCCAGCCGCCGTCTGGACGGTGGATTAGGACGCGTTGCTGTGGCAGAAGCTCACCGGTGCAGGCACCCGCTCCTTCATTAGGCTACAGGGCCAGCGGCTGCGACAGGCACCTGATACAACAGTGCGTTAAGGAGCTTATTGAGCTCTCCTGTCGTAAGGCGGTGTGCAGAAGTCCAGGGCTAGTGTGGGGGCTCCGGCCGGGGCTGCGGCCCATCCGCATGGAACCTCACCGTGGTTCGCAGGTTGCGGTTTTAGGAGCCTTCAGCTCGGCAAGCCCAAAACGGTCCACAGGGCGGCGCCAGACCCTCTTCCCGACGCCACCTCTAAAGCCTTGGCTCCAACCAGTTCCACTTCTGCTTCAGGCTTGGGATTTTCACTCTTCTCAAAAGGGGGTGGCCCTCCCCCGATCTTCTGGGTCGCAACAGCATCTCTTTCCTCCAGGACCTCAGAGCCAGAGCTAGGCGAGAGGTCCTGACCTCCAGGGTCGGGGTGGCGTCCCTGTGAAGATGCGGTCCTTCCTCCCATCCCCAGGCGCCCGGCCTCTCCCACCCTCGGCGCCCTGCTCACCTCCAGCTAAGGACGCCTGCGCACCTCTGCTCCCTTCCCGCCCTCTCTGCAATAACTTAGAGTGGGCATACAAGGGCTTAATAGAGGCTTTGCTGGGCGCGGAGCTCCCGTCTGTAATCCCAGTACTTTGGGAGACCAAGGCGGGAGGATCACTTGAGGCCGGGAGTTCAAAACCAGCCTGTGCAACAAAGTGAGGCCCATCTTTAAAAAAACTTAAATAAAGGAATGAAAGAGGTCCCTTTTTCTGGCAGACTGATGTAGGAGAGCGGGCATATAAGTTAAAAGGGAGGCATTGAGGATCAGCCATTTAAAGCAGCCTCCAAGGATATTCAAGGCTAGAGATCCACAGGTGCATTTTCAGAAACTGAATTTCCTGGTAGGGTACAGTGGCTCACGCCTGTAATCCCAGCACTTTGGGAGGCCAAGGTGGGTGGATCACTTGAGGTGAGGAGTTCAAGACCAGCCTGGTCAACATGGTGTAACTGTTTTTACAAAAAAATATATATATATAAATTATTTGGGTGTGGTGGTGCCTGTAATCCCAGCTATTCGAGAGGTTGAGGCAGGAGAATCACTTCAACCTGGGAGGCAGAGGTTGCGGTGAGCCAAGATCATGCTACTGCACTCCAGCCTGGGTGACAGAGTGAGACCATCTGCACACACACACACACACACACACACACAAACAAAACCCAAAATAGGCTGGGGTGGGTGGATCACCTGAGGTCAGGAGTTCCAGACCAGCCTGAGCAACATGGTGAAACCCCACCTATACTAAAAATTAGCTAGGGTGGTGGCGCATGCCTATAATCCCAGACTAGGGAGCCTGAGGCAGGAGAATTGCTTGAACCCAGGAGGCAGAGGATGCAGTGAGCCAAGATCATGCCATTACACTCCAGACTGGGCAATAAGAGTGAAACTCCATCTCAAGAAAAAACAACGAAACAAACAAACCCCTAAATTTCTCTGTAGACACCTTTGCTCTGGCAGCCTTTTTCAATGATGGCTATATTTTCTTCAATACTATATGGCCTGCAGACCAGTCAGCTTTCATTCCAGTGAGAACATCCCAGAACAAACTTTGGGTCAATCCCAAGTGCTTCTCCAATCAACTCAGAGGATGGTTGTGTGTCAACTGCTGCCCAGCTAGAATGACACCTCTCCAGGCCTCTGACTTAACTAGGTCTTCACCATGTGACTCCACCGTGGACCCCCACCTTCTTCTTTTGCAAAGCCTCGGACACCCAAACGCCTACCAAAAAGTGGTTAAAGCGCCAGGAGGGGGTGCACCCCAACTCCACAAGGACCCTTCCAGACCTCACCCTGTGTTATTCTTCATCTGGCTGTTCACTTGTACCCTTTAATGTATCCTTGGTAATAAACCAGTAATAGCAGATAAACTGTTTTCCTGGGTTCTGTGAGCTGCTCTAGCAAATGGTCAAACCTGAGGAGGGAGTTGCGGGGACCTCCAATTTATAGCCAGTTGGTCAGATGCATAGGTGATGCCTGGCCTTGCAACTGGGATCTGATGTGGGGGTGGTCCTGTGTGGCTGAGCCCTTAACCTGTGGAGGTTGATGCTCACTCTGCTTAGGGGTTCTCTGCCTTTGTAGTGTCCTGCCTAGAAGGCCTCTCCTTCCTCTTGTCAGCTCAGAAAACTTGTCTTCCACTTCCCTTCTTCTAAGCTAACCCTTACATCTACTCCTTTCCAGCTGACCAAGAGCAGAACCACGCCTGGCTCCACTGCCACTATGCCGTCCCATGCTGTCTCCTCAGGATGTATTCAGATGTCCATTCCACCCCCCTTGAGGAGAGGGATGCTGTCCTAGTCAACTCTTTCCCAGCACCAGGCCCAGCATCTGGCACATTCTATCTTTTTCAAAGACTCTTCCCAGGCGGCCTGACCTTCCCTCCTCTGAACCGCTGCATTTCTTGTCTGCATCATGTTTGCCCTAATCAGACATCACCTTATTTCATTATCTTTTTACAAATACTTTATTTCTCTGGCAGGTTTCATTGGAATCAGAATTTTCATTCATTTGGTAGCTGTGGGCCTTGTGTCCACCTCTCTCTGGCACTCAGGTCTCACTTAAGAGCTGGCCCTCTGAGCCGTGGTTTGCCCTCAGTGAGATGGAGACAGGGGCAGTCCTAGGCAGTCATGTTTTGTTCCACCTGACCCTGGGCGCCCCTCCCCCTCCCAGGCGACAGGCAGGGATAGGTACCATCCTGGGAGAGACAGCTCATCCACAGGCTGGCCCAGCAGAAACTCTGGGCTCAGCCAAAACTGCTCAATTGAGGACAAACTGGGCAAAGTAGAATATTACTCTTGGGAGTTTTTAGAAATATGGTGGGGTAGCATTTGGGAATAATAAGATTTGTAGCTGGGCATGGTGGTGCATGCCTGGAGCCCCCAGCTACTCTGGAGGCTGAAGCAGGAGGATCTTTTGAGCCCAAGAGCTTGAGGCTACAGTGAGCTATGAATGCACCACTGCACCCCAGCCTGGGTGACAAATCAAGACCCTGTCTCCAAAAAAAATGTACACATTTGAGATACATAAAATATATTTTTTAATTAAGCATAAAAATTATATAAATATGCCAAAATAGGAACCTAGAGATGCTTGGAATCCAGACTTTGGGAGCCTAGCAGTGCAAGGATCTCTAGTCTTAGCTTCTTAAATTTTGAGATGGAGTCTTGCTCTGTCGCCCATGCTGGTGTGCAGTGGCGCGATCTCGGCTCACTGCAACCTCTGCCTCCCAGGTTCAAGCAATTCTCCCGGCCTGAGCCTCCTGAGCAGCTGGGATTACAGGCACACATCACCACCCCAGCTAATTTTTGTATTTTTTAGTAGAGATGGGGTTTCGCCATGTTGGCCAGGCTGGTCTTGAATTCTGGACCTCAGGTGGTCCACCCACTTCAGCCTCCCAAAGTGCTGGGATTACAGGTGTGAGCCACCATGCCCAGCCTAGGCTTGGCTTCTTGTCAGCTCCCTGCTTATGTCTAACACTCACCCCATTACAGAGCTGGTGTGGGAGTTTCTGTCCTGGTGACTTAACGGTGTAACTAAAATGCTTAGCACTGTACCTGGACCACAGCTGGTGCCCAAAAAACAGCAGCTGTCATCAGCCTCACCATTGGTATGTTATTGTTACTGACTCTTTGATGGCAACCATAGCTCATCCCCTTCCATCTCCTATGCCCTACAGCAGGGCAGTGGAATGGTTAAGACGCTTTGAAGTCTAACAGTCCTGGTGTAAAACGCTAACTTGTTTTGGATGTGTGGCCTTGGACACTTGGGCAGGTCACCTATGTTCTTCGAGCCCTGTTTCCTTATCTGTCAGATGATTTTAAAAACTATGCTTCCATGGATTGCTGGGCTAAATGATGTAAGACTGTAAAATGCCTAACCCAGGGTTTGGCATCAAGTAAGCAAATTGTAAATGGTAGCTGCTGCTCTGCCTATACTTATGACTATTTAGTCTTGTGCTTTAAACTCAAATATTTGCTCACTGAAGTCATTACACAGAAAGACACTTTTCAGTCTCAGTAAGGAACTTGAGGAGGTAACTGGGGCAGGCGGCAAGAGAACAGGTGCCTTTTCTTTTTTTTGAGACAGAGTCTCACTCTATCGCCCAGGCTGGAGAGCCATGGTCCAATCTCAGCTCACTGCAACCTCCACCTCCTGGGTTCAAGTGATTCTCCTGCCTCAGCCTCCGAGTAGCTGGGACTACAAGTGCATGCCACCACACCCAATTAATGTTTTGTATTTTTATTAGAGATGGGGTTTCACTGTCTTAGCCAGGTTGGTCTCAACCTCCTGACCCCATGATCCACCCACCTCAGCCTCCCAAAGTGCTGGGATTACAGGCATGAGCCACCGCACCTGGCCCAAGAACAGGTGTCTTTTGTCCGGCTGCAGCAAACTCATTGGAACTGATGGGCGACTCACTTTGCTTGGAACCCCCACCAGCACGCACGCGGGGCTGCTTCCCAGTCGTACTGCTCCTGGGACGGGGCTGCTGTTCTGCAGTTGGCGCCATTCTTTACCTCCTATTACTGAACTGCCAGCGTTCACTTGTGTTCTGTTAGGTAGAGTACCAATGCTTGTTCATTCAGATTTTCTTTTGCTCACTGCTGTGTTTAACGTTCACTAACTTACCAAATGTGACTTATTAGTGACTTTTTCTTTGAAGATGGAGTGGAGGAATCCGTGCGCCTTCTGCAGTATTCTACTGCTGTTATGGAACAGTGCGGCTACGGATGTGCATCAGTGAGGGATGGGGAGAGGCTAGGGGAGTACATGTGAATGGAGAGGTAGCCCCACCAGTACGTTTTCTGAAATATAGTCTTGCAGAGGGCAGTTTTGGGAAATTACTGCTCTCACGCACTCTTCTTGACCCTACCCCTCCAGCATCTCTCTGCTATCCAAGGGTTGGGATTTTTTAAAAGAAAAACAACAACAACAAAACCAAAAAACAATGTGAATTTTCCACCATCTTATAAGGGTGGAAAGCCCCCTCCCACGTCTGGATGAACATTCATGCATGGGTTTGAGGGCTTGGGAAAAAGACAGGGCTTGGCTCCCCAGTGTAGGTAGGCCCAGTGATCCTGTGAGAGGGGCCAGGAGGTGGGGGAGGCCCTCTGTGGGCAGGAGGTCAAGTGTATTGTATTATATGACTGGTGCTTGATGAACCAGGGGAGAGGGCACCAAGAACTACGGTATTTAATTGTAAAATCTCCACCCGCTGAGGGTATGTTTTCAGGTCTGGGTGACTAATTAGACTGGGAAACA
>NW_022439478.1:0-9380 GCF_009761245.1 Sapajus apella
CAAATGAGATTTTAGAAGTAACGTGTTTCTAAGTGGCTGATTCTAAACATAGATGCAACTTCCTAAGGTGAACGAACACAAAGCAGAGCAGTTTAAAATAGACGTTTCTCCTGTGTTTTAAACGTAGTCTTACTGCTAGATATTATATGCCTGTATATGGCTGGAAATATCTGTTTCCAGATTCTCCAAAGAAAGGATTTCTGAACTGCAGACACACCCATGAGTTTATATCTGTAAATTGATTGTACAGCTTGACAACAATTCTGCTAAATAGCTCCGTTGTTGTTTTAGAGGAAGATATTTCTCACTACAGCCTATAGTCTCATTCACTCTTTAATATCCAAAAGCAGCTTTTAGAAGAAACGTATTTCCAACTCGCTGAATTTAAGCATTGATGCATCTTCATAGGTGAACGAGCACAAAGCAGAGCAGGTTGAAATAGACTTTTCTCCTGTGCTTTAAACGCAGTCTTACTGCTAGTCCTTATATGCTTGTATATGGCTGGAAATCTCTGTTTCCAGATTCTCCAAAGAAAAGATTTCTGAACTGCTGGACACACACATCAGTTTAACTCTGTAAGTTGATTGTACAGCTTGACAACCATTCTGCTAGATAGCTGCCTTTTTGTGTAAGATCAAGATATTTCTCATTACAACCTACAGTCTCATTCACTCTGGAATATCAAAACGCAGCTTTTGGAAGAAACGTGTTTCTAACTCGCTGAATCTAAACATAGACGCAACTTCCTAAGGTGAACGAACACAAAGCAGAGCAGTTTGAAATAGACGTTTCTTCTGTGTTTTAAATGCAGTATAACATACAGGCTATATACAGGCTAGTTCTCACATGCCTGTATATAGCTGGAAATATCTGCTTCCAGATTCTCCAAAGAAAGGACTTCTGAACTGCTTCACACACAAATCAGTTTAACTCTGTAAGTTGATTGTACAGCTTGACAACCATTCTGCTAGATAGCTAGGGTTTTGATTTACAGCAAGATATTTCTCATTACAGCTTTCAGTCTCATTCACTCTGGAATATCCAAACGCAGCTTTCAGAAGAAACGTGTTTCTAACTCGCTGAATCTAAACATAGATGCAACTTCCTAAGGTGAGCGAACCCAAAGCAGAGCAGTTTGAACTACACGTTTCTCCTGTGTTTTAAACGCAGTCTTACTGCTTGTTCTTATATGCCTGTATATGGCTGGAAATGTCTGTTTCCAGATTCTCCAAAGGAATGATTTCTGAAAAGAGGCACACACACATCAGTTTAACTCAGTAAGTTGATTGTACAGCTTGACAACCATTCTGCTAGATAACTGCGTTTTTGTTTTAGAGCAAGATATTTCTCATTACAGCATATAGTCTCATTCACTCTGGAATATGCAAACGAAGCTTTTAGAAGAAACGTGTTTCTAACTCACTGAATCGAAACAGATGCAACTTCCTAAGGTGAACAAACACAAAGCAGAGAAGTTTGAAATAGAGGTTTCTCCTGTGTTTTAAACGCAGTCTTAATGCTACTTCATATATGGCTGTATATGGCTGAAAATATCTGTTTGCAGATTCTGCAAAGAAAGGATTTCTGAACTGCTGCACACACACATCAGGTTAACCCTGTAATTTGATTGTACAGCTTGATAACCATTCTACTAGATCGCTGTGTTTTTGTTTTAGAGCAAGAGATTTCTCATTACAGCCTATATTACCCTTCACTCTGGAATATCCAAATGCAAATTTTAGAAGATACGTGTTTCTACCTCGCTGAATGTTAACGTAGATGCAACTTCCTGAAGTGAATGAACAAAAATCGGAGCAGTTTGTGATAGGGATGTCTCCTATGTTTTAACGCAGTCTTACTGCTAATTCTTATATTTCTATATATGGCTGGAAATATATGTGTCCAGATTCTCCAAAGAAAGAATTTCTGAACAGCGGCACACACACATCAGTTTACCTCTGTAAGTTGATTGTACAGCTTGTCAACCATTCTGCTAGATAGCTCCGTTTATGTTTTTGACCAAGATATTTCTCATTACACCCTATACTCCCATTCACTCTGGAATATCCAAACGCAGCTGTTAGAAGAAACGTGTTCCCAACTCGCTGGAACTAAACATAGAGGCAACATCCTACGGTGATTGAACACAAAGCAGAGCAGTTTGAACTAGACGATTGTCCTGTGTTTTAAACGCAGTCTTACTGCTAATTCTTATATTCCTGTATATGGCTGGGAATATCTGTTTCTAGATTCCCCAAAGAAAAAATTTCAGAAGTGCTGCACACACGCATCAGTTTAACTGGTTAAGTTCGTTGTACAGCTTGACAACCATCCTGCTAGATAGCTCCGTTTTTGTTTTAGAGCAAGATATTTCTCATTACAGGCAATACTCCCATTCACTCTGGAATATACAAACGCATTTTTTAGAAGAAATGTGATTCTAACTCAAGCAGTCTAAACATAGATGCGATTTCCTAAGGTGAACGAAGGCAAAGCAGAGCAGTTTGAAATATACATTTCTCCAGTGTTTTAAATGCAGTCTTACTGCTGATTCATACATACCTGTATATGACTGGAAATATCTGTTTCTAGATTCTCCAAAGATAGGATGTCTGAAGTGCTGCACACACACATCAGTTTAACTCTGTAAGTTGATTTTACACCTTGACAACCATTCTGCTAGATAGCTCCGATTTTAATTTAGAGCAAGATATTTCTCATTACAGCCTATATTCCCGTTCACTCTGGAATATCCAAATGCAGCTGTTAGAAGAAACGTGTTTCTAGCTCTCTGAATCTAAACCTAGATGCAACTTCCTAAGGTGAAGGAACACAGAGCAGAGCACTTTGAAATAGACATTTCTCCTGTGATCTAAACTCAGTCTTACTGCTAATTCCTATATGCCTGTATATGGCTGGAAATATCTTTTTCCAGATTCTCCAAAGAAAGGATTTCTGAACTGCTGCACACACACCTCAGTTTAACTCTGTAAGTTGATTGCACAGCTTGACAACCATTCTGCTAAATCGCTGCGTTTTTGTTTTAGAGCAAGATATTTCTCATTACGCCCCATACTCCCATTCACTCTTGAATATGCAAACGCAGCTTACAGAAGAAACGTGTTTCTAATTCGCTGAATCTAAACATAGATGCAACTTCCTAAGATGAACGAACACAAAGCAGAGCAGTTTGAAATAGGCGTTTCTCCTGTGTTTAAAACGCATTCTTACTGCTAGTTCTTATATGCCTGTATATGGCTGGAAATATCTGTTTCCAGATTCTCCAAAGAAAGGATTTCTGAATTGCTGCACACACACATCATGTTAGTTCTGTAAGTTGAATGTAAATCTTGACAAACATTCTGCTAGATAGCTGCGTTTTTGTTTTAGAGCAAGATATTTCTCATTACAGCCGGTACTCCCATTCACTCTGGAATATGAAAATGCAGCTTTATGAAGAAACGTGTTTCTAACTTGCTGATTGTAAATATAGATGTAATTCCTAAGGTGAACGAACACACAGCAGAGGAGTCTGAAATAGATGTTTCTCCTGTGTTTTAAATGCAGGCTTAGCCCTAATTCTTATATCCCTTCATATGTCTATAGATATCTGTTTCAAGATTCTCCAAAGAAGGGATTTCTGAACTTCTGCACACACATCAGTTTAAATATGCAAGTTGATTTTACAGCTTGACAGCCATTCTATTAGATAGCTCCGTTTTTGTTTCAGAGAAAGATATTTCTCATTAAATCCTATTCACCCATTCACTCTGGAATATCCAAACGCAGCTTTTAGAATAAACGTGTTTCTACCTCGCTGAATCTAAACATAGATGCAACTTCCTATGGTGAACAAACACAAAGCAGAGCAGTTTGAAATAGACTTTTCTCCTGTGTTTTATACGCAGTCTTACTGCTAGTTCTTATATGCTTGTATATACCTGGAAATATCTGTTTCCAGATTCTCCAAAGAAAGGATTTCTGAACTGCTGCCCCCACACATCAGTTTAACTCTGTAAGTTGATTTACCGCTTGACAACCATCCTGCTAGATAGGTCCGTCTGTTCTTTAGAGCAAGATATTTCTCATTAGATCCTACACTCCCATTCACTCTGCAATATCCAAAAGCAGCTTTTTGAAGAAACATGTTTCTAACTCGCTGAATCTAAACATAGATGCAAATTCCTAGGGTGAACGAACACAAAGCAGAGCAGTTTGAAATAGACGTTTCTCCTGTGTTTTAAACGCAGTCTTTCTCCTAATTCTTTTATGCCTGTATATGTATGGAAAGATCTGTTTCTAGATTCTCCAAAGAAAGGATTTCTGAACTACTGCATAAACACATCAGTTAAATCTGTAAGTGGGTTGTACAGGTTGACAACCACTCTGCTAGCTAGCTCGGTTTTTGTTTTAGAACAAGATATTTCTCATTACACCCTACAGTCTCATTCATTCTGGAATATGCAAACGCAGCTTTTAGAAGAAATGTGTTTCTAACTCGCTGGATCTAAACATAGATGCAACTTCCTAAGGTGAATGAACACAAACAGGGCAGGTTGAAATATACATTTCTCCTGTGTTTTCAACGCAGTCGTACTGCTAATTCTTATGTGCCTGTATATGGCGGGATATATCTGTTTCTAGATTCTCAAAAGAAAGGATTTCTGAACTGCTGCACATACGCATTTGTTCAACTCTGTAAGTTGATTGTAAAGCTAGGCAACCATTCTGATAGAT
This sequence comes from Sapajus apella, assembly GCF_009761245.1. Classification (NCBI taxonomy): domain Eukaryota; kingdom Metazoa; phylum Chordata; class Mammalia; order Primates; family Cebidae; genus Sapajus; species Sapajus apella. The sequence goes on from NW_022439478.1 coordinate 4,738, forward strand.
AGTACCGTTTTTCTTTTAGAACAAGATATTTCCCCTTACAGCCTATAGTCCCATTCTATCTGGAATACCCAAACGCAGCTTTTAGAAGAAACGTGTTTCTAACTCGCTGAATCAAAACATAGTTGCAACTTCCTACGGTGAACGAGCACAAATCAGAGCAGATTGAAATAGACGTTTCTCCTGTGTTTTAATCACAGTCACACTGCTAATTCTTATATGCCTGTATATGGCTGGATATATATGTTTCTAGATTCTCCAAAGAAAGGATTTCTGAATGCTGCACACATATCAGTTTAATTCTGTAAGTTGATTGCACAGGTTGACAACCATTCTGCTCGATAGCTCCGTTTTTGTTTTAGAGCAAGATATTTCTCATTACAGCCTGTAGTCTCATTCACTCTGGAGTATGCAAAAGCAGCTTTTAGAAGAAACGTGTTTCCAACTTGCTGAATCAAAACACAGATGCAACTTCTTAAGGTGAACGAACACAAAGCAGAGTAGTTTGAAATAGACGTTTCTCCTCTGTTTTACGTGCACTCTTACTGCCAATTTTTATATGCCTGAATATTTCTCGAAATATCTGTTTCTAGATTCTCCAAAGAAAGGATTTCTGAACTGCTGCACACATATCAGTTTAATTCTGTAAGTTGATTGCACAGCTTGACAACAATTCTTCTAGATAGCTCCGTTTTTGTTTTAGAGGAAGATATTTCTCATTACAGCCTGTAGTCTCATTCACTCTGGAATATCCAAACGCAACTTTTAGAAGAAACGTGTTTCCAACTTGCTGATTCGAAACAGAGATGCAACTTCTTAAGGTGAACGAACACAAAACAGAGCAGTTTGAAATAGATGATTCTCCTCTGTTTTAAATGCACTCTCACTGCTAATTCTTATATGCCTGAATATTTCTGGAAATATCTGTTTCTAGGTTCTCCAAAGAAAGGATTTCTGAACTGTTGCACACACACATCAAGTTAACTCTGTAAACTCATTGTACAGCTTGACAACCATTCTGCTAGATAGCTCCGTTTTTGTTTTAGAGGAAGATATTTCTCATTACAGCATAAACTTCCATTAACTCCGGAATATCCAAACACAGCTTTTAGAAGAAACGTGTTTCTAGCTCCTGAATATAACCCTAGATGTAACTTCCTAAGGTGAACGATCACAAAGCAGGGCAGTTTGAAATAGACGTTTCTCCTGTGTTTTAAACGCAGTCTTACTGTTAATTCTTATGCGCCAGTATGTCGCTGGGAATATCTGTTTCTGTATTCTCCAACGAAATAATTTAACAACTGATAAACACACACATCAGTTTAACTCTGTAAGTTGTTTGCAAAGCTTGACAACCATTCTGCTAGATACCTCCGTTTTTGTTTTAGAGCAAGATATTTCTCATTACAGCCTATACTGCCATTCACTCTGAAATATCCAAACGCTGGTTTTAGAAGAAACGTGTTTTTCACTCATGGAATATAAACATAGGAGTAACTTCCTAAGGTGAACGAACACAAAGCAGAGCAGTTTGAAATAGACGTTTCTCCTGTGTTTTAAGAACTAGCAGTCTTATTGCTAGTTCTTATATGCCTGTATATACCTGGAAATATCTGTTTCCAGATTCTCCAAAGAAAGGATTTCTGAACTTCTGCACACACACATCAGTTTAACTCTGTAAGTTGATTGCACAGCTTGACAATCATTCTGCAAGATATCTCGGTTTTTTGTTTTAGAGCAAGATATTTCTCATTACAGCCTATACTCCCATTCACTCTGGAATATCCAAACGCAGCTTTTAGAAGAAACTTGTTTCTAACTCGTTGAATCTAAACATAGATGCATAAGGTGAACGAACACAAAGCAGAGCAGTTTGAAATAGGCGTTTCTCCTGTGTTTTAAACACAGTCTTACTGATAATTCTTACATGTCTGTATATGGCTGGAAGAATCTGTTTCTACATTCTCTAAAGAAAGGGCTTCTCAACGGCTGCACACACACATCGTTTTACCTCGATAAGTTGATTGTACAGCTTGACAACCATTATGCTAAATAGCTCCATTTTTGTTTCAGAGCAAGAAATTTCTCATTACAACCTATACTCCCATTTACTCTGGAATATTCCAACACCGGTTTTAGAAGAAACGTGTTTTTCACTCGCTGAATCTAAACGTAGATGTAACTTCCTAAAGTGAAGGAACACAAAGCAGAGCAGTTTGAAATAGGCGTTTCTCCTGTGTTTTAAATGCAGTCTTACTGCTAGTTCTTATATGCCTGTATATACCTGGAAATATCTGTTTCCAGATTCTCCAAAGTAAGGATTTCTGAACTGCTGCACACAAACATCAGTTAACTCTGTAAGTTGATTGCACATCTTGACAACCATTTTGCTAGATCGCTGCGTTTTTGTTTTAGAGCAAGATATTTCTCATTACAGTCTACACTCCCATTCACTCTGGAATATCCAAACTCAGTTTTTAGAAGAAACATGTTTCTAACTCACTGAAGCTAAACATAGATGTAACTTCTTATGGTGAACGAACACAAAGCAGAGCAGTTTCAAATAGACGTTTCTTCTGTGTTGTAAAGGCAGTCTTACTGTTAGTTCTTATATTCCTCTATAAGGCTGGAAATATGTGTTTTCAGATTCTCCAAAGAAAAGATTTCAGAACTGCTGCACACACACGTCCGTTTAAATCTGTAAGTTGATTGGACACCCTGACAACCATTCAGCTAGATAGCTCCGTTTTTGTATTAGAGCAAGATATTTCTCATTAAAATCTACATTGTCATTCACACAGGAATATCCAAACGCAGCTTTTAGAAGAAACGTGTTTCTAACTCGCTAAATCTAAATACAGATGCAACTTCCTAAGGTGAAGGAACACACAGCAGAGCAGTTTGAAAGAGACGTTTCTCCTGTGGCTTAGATGCGATCTTACCACGAATTCTTATGTGCCTGTACATGGCTGTAAATATCTCTTTCCAGATTCGCCAAAGAAAGGGTTTCTGAACTGCTACTTTCACAAATCTGTTTAACTCTGTATGTTGAATATACACCTTGTCAATTATTCTGCTAGATAGCTCCGTTTTAGTTTTAGAGCCAGATATTTCTCATTACACACTACACTCCCATTCACTCAGCAATATCCAAACGCAGCTTTTAGAAGAAAAATGTTTCTTTTTTTTTCCCATTTATTTATTTTATTGCATTTTACATTTTGGGGTACATGTGAAGAACATGCAAAATTGTTGCGTGGCAGTGTGATTTGCTGCCTTCCTCCCCATCACCTACATCTGGCATTTCTCCCCTTGCTATCTCTCCCCAGCTTCCCACCCCCCACCCTCCCTCCCCTATTTCCACCCAACTGACCCCAGTGTGTAGTGCTCCCCTCCCTGTGTCCATGTGTTCTCATTGTTCAACACCCGCCTAGGAGTGAGAACATGCGGTGTTTGATCTTCTGCTCTTCTGTCAGTTTGCTGAGAATGATGGTTTCCAGGTTCATCCATGTCCCTACAAAGGACCCAATCTCATCGTTTCTGATGGCTGCATAATATTCCATGGTGTATATGTGCCACATTTTCCCTATCCAGTCTATCGTCGATGGGCATTTGGGTTGGTTCCAGGTCCTTGCTATTGTAAACAGTGCTGCAATGAACATTCGTGTACACGTGTCCTTATAGTAGAACGATTTGTAATCCTTTGGATATATACCCAGTAATGGGATTGCTGGGTCAAATGGAATTTCTATTTCTAGGTCCTTGAGGAATCGCCACACTGTCTTCCACAATGGTTGCACTAATTTACGCTCCCACCAACAGTGCAAAAGTGTTCCTATTTCTCCACATCCTCTCCAGCATCTGTTGTCTCCAGATTTTTTAATGATCGCCATTCTAACCGGCGTGAGATGGTATCTCAGTGTAGTTTTGATTTGCATTTCTCTGATGACCAGTGATGATGAGCATTTTTTCATATGTTTGTTGGCCTCACGTATGGCTTCTTTTGAGAAGTGTCTGTTCATATCCTTTGCCCACTTTTGAATGGGCTTGTTAGTTTTTTTCTTGTAAATCTGCTTTAGTTCTTTGTAAATTACGGATATCAGCCCTTTGTCAGATGGGTAAACTGCAAAAATTTTTTCCCAATCTGTTGGTTGCCGATTCACTCTAATGATTGTTTCTTTTGCTGTGCAGAAGCTGTGGAGTTTGATTAGGTCCCATTTGTCTATTTTGGCTTTTGTTGTCAATGCGTTTGGCGTTTTGGTCATGAAGTCCTTGCCTACACCTACGTCCTGAATGGTTTTGCCTAGATTTTCTTCTAGGGTTTTTATGGTGTTAGGTCTTATGTTTAAGTCTTTAATCCATCTGGAGTTAATTTTCGTGTAAGGTGTCAGGAAGGGGTCCAGTTTCTGCTTTCTGCACATGGCTAGCCAGCTTTCCCAACACCATTTATTGAACAGGGAATCCTTTCCCCATTGCTTGTTTTTGTCTGCTTTGTCAAAGATCAGATGGTTGTAGAAAGGTTGTGTTGCCTCTGAGACCTCTGTTCTGTTCCATTGGTCTATATCTCTGTTTTGGTACCAGTACCATGCTGTTTTGATTACTGTAGCCTTGTAGTATAGTTTGAAGTCTGGTAGTGTGATGCCCCC